>NW_017190540.1:0-11241 GCF_001704415.2 Capra hircus | reverse complement strand
GAGGTTCTCCCTTCCAGGCGAGATGAGGCCCGATGAGGCGTGTCTCGAGGCTAATCACACCTAACCTCTGGAATTTCCAAAGGGTCCTTCACACCCTTGCTGCAACTCAAGAAGTTCCCCGACATACCCATCTCCACTCGAGAGGAAGCACGAGAGTCCGGCCCACATCCAGAGGAGCCCCGTTTCCGCCTCCTAGCTCGAGAGGAGGGATCCTTTCCTTCGTGTTCGGAAAGAATTCCCGGCCGTCGCATCTCAAGAAGAGGCGCTCTCCACAGGAAAGGCGAGAGGAACTCTAGGGTCGTGCCACCATTCCCAGAGTCCTCAGATGTCTCAGTCCATTCCAGGGAAACCTTTTTCCCCTGCACTGCCTCGACTTTCAAGCCGAGGATCGACTCTCACCACGGTGGCACGTGGGACAGCTTTGTGGGAAAGACTCGAGGGAAAGCCTCGTGGGAAAGCCTCGAGGGAAAGCCACAGATCCTTGATCCACGCGAAGGGAAGCCTGACACTGCTGCTACAGCTGGGGAGGAAAGCGCACGTGCATGCCCCCACTCGAGACGAGACTGACTCCCCAGGGAAGACTCAGGACGTACCCAAGATCCATGTCAGGACTGGAGAGGAATCCTCAGGTTCCGGCACCGAGTCCACACAAGGTCTTAGGCCCCGGCATCGACAGGAGAGGAATCCGAGAGGCCCCCGAGCAACTCGCATGGGAAATGGCCTTTCCTGAGGCCACCAGAGCATGTCCCTGAGGTCCCGTCGTAAGTAGAGAGAAACTGCCGCAACTCGAGAAAAATCCAGAAGGTTCTCCCCTCCAGGCGAGATGAGGCCCATTTCCAATGAGGCCTCTCGAGGCTAATCACACCTAACGTCTGGAACTTCCAAAGGGTACATCACCCACTTGTTGCAACTCAAGAAGTTCCCCCGACATAACCGTCTCCACTTGAGAGAAAGCTCGAGACCTCCCGCCGACATCCAGAGGAGCCCCGTTTCCGCTCCTAGCTCGAGAGGAGGGATCCTTTCACTGCGTGTTCGGGAAAGAATTCCCGGCGTTTCCGTCGCATCTCAAAGAGGAGGCGCTCTCCACAGGAAAGGCGAGAGGAATTCCAGGGTCGAGCCACCATACCAGAGTCCCCCAGATGTCTCAGTCCATTCCAGGGAAACCAGTTTTCCCTGCACTGCCTCGACTTTCAAGCCAAAGGATCGACTCACATCACGGTGGCACGTGGGACAGCCCTGTGGGAAAGCCTCGTGGGAAAGCCTCCTGCAAAAACCTCGATGAAAGCCACAGATTTCTTCATCCACGCGAAGGGAAGCATGACACTGCTGCTACAGCTCCGGGAGGAAAGTGCACGTGCATGACCTAAGTCGAGACGAGGACTGAATCCCCGGTGGAGACTCCAGAAGTACCCCAAGATCCATGTCAGCACTGGAGAGGAATTTTCAGGTTCCGGCACCGTCTCCACACAACGTCTTAGGCCCCGGCATCGACGGGAGAGGAATCCCGAGAGGCCCCCGTGCAACTCGCATGGGGACTGGCCCTTTCCTGAGGCCACCAGAGCGGGTCCTTGAGGTCCTCGTCTTAAGCTCGAGAGCACCTGTGGCAACTCGAGAAAATCCAGGAGGTTCTCCCCTCCAGGCGAGATGAAGCCCATTTCCGCGGAGGCGTCTCGAGGCTAATCAACCTGGCCTCTGGAATTTCCAAAGGGTCCTTCACACCCTTGCTGCAACTCAAGAAGTTTCCCGACGTAACCCGTCTCCACTCGAGAGGAAGCACGAGAGTCCTGCCCACATCCAGAGAAGCCCCGTTTCCGCCTCATAGCTCGAGAGGTGGAATCCTTTCCCTGCGTTGTCGGGAAAGAATTCCCGGTGTTCCAGTCGCATCTCAAGAGGAGGCGCTCTCCACAGGAAACACGAGGGGAATCTCCAGGGTCGTGACACCATTCCCTGAGTGCCACAGATTTCTCAGTCTATTCCAGGGAAACCTATTTTCCCTGCATTGCCTCGTCTTTCAAGCCGAGTATCCACTCACACCACGGTGGCACGTGGGACAGCCCTGTGGGAAAGCCTCGTGGGAAAGCCTCGAGGAAAAGCCACAGATCCCTAGATCCACGCAAAGGGAAGTGTGACAATGCTGCTACAGCTCGGGAGGAAAGCGCACTTGCATGCCCCCACTCGAGACGAGGACTGACTCCCCTGGGGAGACTCCAGAAGTACCCAAAGACCATGTCAGCACTGGAGAGGAATCCTTAGGTTCCGGCACGGACTCCACACAAGATCTTAGGCCGAGGCATCGATGGGAGAGGAATTCCGAGAGGCCCCCAAGCAACTCGCATGGGGACTGGCCTTCCTGAGGCCACCAGAGCGGGTCCCTGAGGTCCTCATCCTAAGTCGAGAGCACCTGCCGCAACTCGAGAAAATCCAGGAGGTTCTCCCCTCCAGGCGAGATGAGGCCCATTTCCGCAGAAGCGTCTCGAGGCAAATCACACCTAACCTCTGGAACTTCCAAAGGGTCCTTCAAACCCTTGCTGCAACTCAAGAAGTTCCCCCACATACACGTCTCCACTCGAGAGGAAGCACGAGAGTCCCGCCCACATCCAGAGGAGCCCCGTTTCCGCCTCCTAGCTCGAGAGGATGGATCCTTTCCCTGCGTGGTCGGGAAAGAATTCCCGGCGTTTCCGTCGCATCTCAAGAGGAGGCGCTCTCCACAGGAAAGGCGAGAGGAATTCCAGGGTCGAGCCACCATACCCAGAGTCCCCCAGATGTCTCAGTCCATTCCAGGGAAACCAGTTTTCCCTGCACTGCCTCGACTTTCAAGCCAAGGATCGACTCACATCACGGTGGCACGTGGGACAGCCCTGTGGGAAAGCCTCGTGGGAAAGCCTCCTGCAAAAACCTCGATGAAAGCCACAGATTTCTTCATCCACGCGAAGGGAAGCATGACACTGCTGCTACAGCTCGGGAGGAAAGTGCACGTGCATGACCTAAGTCGAGACGAGGACTGAATCCCCGGTGGAGACTCCAGAAGTACCCCAAGATCCATGTCAGCACTGGAGAGGAATTTTCAGGTTCCGGCACCGTCTCCACACAACGTCTTAGGCCCCGGCATCGACGGGAGAGGAATCCCGAGAGGCCCCCGTGCAACTCGCATGGGGACTGGCCTTTCCTGAGGCCACCAGAGCGGGTCCTTGAGGTCCTCGTCTTTAAGTCGAGAGCACCTGTGGCAACTCGAGAAAATCCAGGAGGTTCTCCCCTCCAGGCGAGATGAAGCCCATTTCCGCGGAGGCGTCTCGAGGCTAATCAACCTGGCCTCTGGAATTTCCAAAGGGTCCTTCACACCCTTGCTGCAACTCAAGAAGTTTCCCGACGTACCCGTCTCCACTCGAGAGGAAGCACGAGAGTCCTGCCCACATCCAGAGAAGCCCCGTTTCCGCCTCATAGCTCGAGAGGTGGAATCCTTTCCCTGCGTTGTCGGGAAAGAATTCCCGGTGTTCCAGTCGCATCTCAAGAGGAGGCGCTCTCCACAGGAAACACGAGGGGATCTCCAGGGTCGTGACACCATTCCCTGAGTGCCACAGATTTCTCAGTCTATTCCAGGGAAACCTATTTTCCCTGCATTGCCTCGTCTTTCAAGCCGAGTATCCACTCACACCACGGTGGCACGTGGGACAGCCCTGTGGGAAAGCCTCGTGGGAAAGCCTCGAGGAAAAGCCACAGATCCCTAGATCCACGCAAAGGGAAGTGTGACAATGCTGCTACAGCTCGGGAGGAAAGCGCACTTGCATGCCCCCACTCGAGACGAGGACTGACTCCCCTGGGGAGACTCCAGAAGTACCCAAAGACCATGTCAGCACTGGAGAGGAATCCTTAGGTTCCGGCACGGACTCCACACAAGATCTTAGGCCGAGGCATCGATGGGAGAGGAATTCCGAGAGGCCCCCAAGCAACTCGCATGGGGACTGGCCTTTCCTGAGGCCACCAGAGCGGGTCCCTGAGGTCCTCATCCTAAGTCGAGAGCACCTGCCGCAACTCGAGAAAATCCAGGAGGTTCTCCCCTCCAGGCGAGATGAGGCCCATTTCCGCAGAAGCGTCTCGAGGCAAATCACACCTAACCTCTGGAACTTCCAAAGGGTCCTTCAAACCCTTGCTGCAACTCAAGAAGTTCCCCCACATACACGTCTCCACTCGAGAGGAAGCACGAGAGTCCCGCCCACATCCAGAGGAGCCCCGTTTCCGCCTCCTAGCTCGAGAGGATGGATCCTTTCCCTGCGTGGTCGGGAAAGAATTCCCGGCGTTTCTGTCGCAACTCAAGAGGAGGCGCTCTCCACAGGAAAGGCGAGAGGAACTCCAGGGTCGTGCCACCATTCCCAGAGTCCCCCAGATGTCTCAGTCCATTCCAGGGAAACCTGTTTTCCCTGCACTGCCTCGACTTTCAAGACGAGGATGGACTCACACCACGGTGGCACGTGGGACAGCCCTGTGGGAAAGCCTCGTGGGAAAGCCTCGTGGGAAAGCCTCGAGGGAAAGCCACAGATCCCTTGATCCACGCGAAGGGAATCGTGACTCTGCTCCTACAGCTCGAGAGGAAACCGCACGTTCATGCCCCCACTCGAGACGAGGACTGACTCCCCTGGGGAGACTCCAGAAGTACCCCAAGATCCATGTCAGCACTGGAGAGGAATCCTCAGGTTCCGGCACCTGCTGGGAGCCAGTGTGAGGAATCCTGCCCGTGACAAGGTCATGAGGAAGGAAGCTGACATATGCAAGGCGTGCTCAGACTTCAGGGACCCCTCTGCAAATTCCTAAGCACGTACCCCAACTAAAATCTGCCGGCTTTTGTGCTCTGTTTTTCCACTCTTCTGACATTTTCTGGAAAAATTCAATTCAGGGCTTTAGTCTTCTGCATTTGAAAGAGTGTTTCAATCCAAAAACCCCTCCGATGGCTTTCTAGCCTGCCTGCAGGACTCGTACAGCTGCGCATGTGATTGTTTGAGGCCTCCTGACCACAGGAGGCACAGGAAGCTTAAAACATCCTAGGAATGTAGGAGCTTCCGAGGAGTCAAAATCTTTAGAATAGGACTGATTAATGGTTTCATTTTTGGGTCAATGCTTGCTGCCAAATTTTCATATCCTTTATTTTTAGATATAGTTGGTATATAGAAAAACAAGTAGTAGACCTGGTATTAGCAACATTAGATCTTTGAGTTAAGTACCTTCTTTGTTATATCCCACTCCACCTTTGTTCTATAGAGATGTAACTTTAATGCTTTAAGGAGATGCAGATTAAAAAAAAAAAAACACTTCAGGGGAAACAAAATTAACATTCATTAAGGAAGAGAGCCAAAAAGTGTTAACAAGCCTCTTGGCCAAAAGATAATGTAAATCACCTGAGACCTTTTGTATACAAACTGATATACGGAAAGAATCTGGGTTGTGAACGCTACATAATTTTGTGTTACCCATTGATCTCCGTGTTTTATCAAAAGTATAAAAGGCCTTCTGAACAATAAAGGATGGGGGCCAGTTTTCTCGAACTAGTCTCTCGGCCTGGTTTCTTGGGATTCTGGCTCCCCCCATGTCTCTCTCTCTCTCTTCTTCTCTCCCCTTCCCTCTCTCTGCTGTTTACTTTAACTTCAGGCTGAATCTCCATCTGGGGCGCGGAGGCTCGCCAGGTCTACTTACTTGCCCCGGCTGTTAAGACCCGCACGAAAGGGAGCTTAAGGTGAGGCACCCTTAGATATTCAAGCGGGCGCCGGTGGCCCAACGTAGATGGTGCAAATTCCTTGTCTGGAATTTTATTGGCCTTCCGCGTAAACCAAGCTATTCAGCCCTCTTCCTCCACTTAATCTTCTTACTACACTATAGTTTCTTAATCTAATCTTACATTAATAAACAAACAAGTCTTTCCACACCAACGCCGTCCACCCTTCGAATTCCCTGGATCCACCGGGGCTGGACCCCGGCAAGTGGTGCCCGGAACAGGCTATTCGAAGGTAGGTTCCTCGGAGCAAAAGCTCCCCCCGGAGCACTCTCTGTTGCTCCCCCCGGAGCACTCTCTGTTGCTCCCCCCGGAGTGACTTAATCACTCCCCCCGGAGTACTTTCGGGTACTCCCCCAGTGTTGAGTGTTCGGGACGGCTAGGACCCCACTCAGGGTGCCGCGGACCCCCCTGTAGGATAGACAGGGTGAGGACGAGTGGGAAGTGTTCAAGGGTTTAAGAGAAACCTGGTGCTCTAGAGGTTGAAAAGAAACCTGCTATCTTAGGGTTTAAAACAAAACCCCTTGGCTAAGGTAAAACCTTTTTGTCAAGGCAGACTTTTCTATAACTCTTAATTTTCTGACACGGGTAACAATGACTCAAAACAATGACACCTCTTAATACAAGTAATTTTGTAACTGTTAAACAAAAAAGACAAATTAAAGATTAAAAGGCTCGTGTTACGAGACCAATGTCCTTGGTTTCCAGAAAAGAGATTTAGATACTTGGATAAAGGTAATAAAACAGCTAAAAACTAATTATACTTTGCATGGGCCTGTAAATGCTTTTGCTCTGTAAAATATTATTACAAATGTTCTGGACCCCCGTCATGAGGCTGTTAGTTAGATAGCCTATGGGAGAGACTATAGCAGTGGATCGTAGTGGGTCTCCACCTATTACGCAGATCATATTTTCTGCCATTGGCAAACAAAAGTAGAGAGGACTGTACTCTTCCTCCCGAGGAAGGAGGGTGCTTATAGGACGCAGCGGCCGAGCGCCCTGGAGAGCCCCCTCCCCCTCTACACAAACCAAACCTTTAAAGAGTTGTCTTATTTAAGGCGACCACTGCAACCTCTGCTTGCGCCTCCCCAGGGCTTAAGAACTCCCCACTTTATATCCAAAGCCTCCCAGAACATTGCTTAAGTTTGAAAACGATAGTGACAATATTTTTGAGCAAAAGAGCTTTTAAAACAGAGCTTGTTCCTTGCATAAAATCCCCTCAGGAGGGGCCTCACCCAACAAAAAAAAGAAAAAGGAAGAAAAACAGGAAAAAAAAAAGAAAAATATTCGTAATAAAAAGGACTTAACAAATGCAAAATGTTTCTCTTGAGGCCAAATAGAACATTTTTTGCCAAAATGTCTTGCTAAACAGAGATAACAAGCCGTACCAAACAACCCCAGGTAGCTCAGGCCTGGACCTCAGTTCCACCACCTTAATAATAATAGCTCCTGACTCAGATTCCAGTGGCTAGTCCCCTGCCTGAGGACATTGTAAGACTTGTGCTGGGGCATAGCTTGCTTTCTTTTCAAAAAATTTCGGTAGTGTCTTGTGTAGTAAATTCTGATTATACTAAAAAAAATTGAAGTTTTGATATTGCCACCTGCTAAAACTGTGCAATTAAAATTAAAAAATAGCACAGCTTTTGCTTTTACCTTATTACCAGACAGAAAAACCAGACAAAAAAAGCCCCAGAGGATCTAGATCTAGCTTTTTGGGTGCAAAAAATTGCAGCTTCTAGGCCTTTAAAAGATTTTTTAAAGATATAAAATGTCATGGCTGTTAGACAATAGACAAGACGTTTCTTACATTGCTGAGAGACTAGCGCAGCTCCTGGACAACATATACTACTGAAAAGGAGTTGGTGGGATTAGAAAAGGTGGTATGCAGGATAAAAATGCTATAGAGTAAGAGGTGAGAGAGAGTTTAAAACCTTGGTGAATAGTGAGCTCCCCGTTGCTGGAAGTATTCAAGCAAAGATTAAATGGTTACTTGTCATCTAAAAGGCTATAGACCAGATTTGGGTTATAAAAAGATCATTAAAAAAGCTTTTCTTGCTTCTTATATTTGGGTCTGCCAAAAGTTTTAAAACTGATAATGTCCTTTTAAAGCTGCTGAGAGATTGTTTACTAACTTTAAATGATTTCCAAAAATTATTAGGTGATATTAATTGGATATGCCCACATTTAAAACTGACTTTTGTAGATTTAAAGCCTTTTGTTTGATTGCTGAAAAATAACAATCCTAATTCCAGTTCTAAGAAAAAGTTGACTAGTGTGACACAGTTGGCTTTCGTTAAAGTGAATGAGGCTTTAAATGATCAGTTAATTAAGATTAATATTGCCAAAAAAGGAGATTAAATTATTCTTGCCACAAAATGTATACCTACAGGATGCTTGTGACAAGAAGGCCCATTGGTTCCATCTAATGACCCCCCCAAAAATAGTTTTATCTTATCCCAACTTGGTGGAACAATGGCCTCTGCCTAAGAAAAAATTACTGACATATTAATTTAAAAGATTAATTCAAGCATACTGATTTATTAAATTGTTCAGTAAAGAGCCATCAAAAATTGTAATTCCATATAACAAAAAACAACTTGATGCTTTTCAAATGTTTGCTGATTGGCAGATTGCTATAGGAAATTCTTGTGATCAGATCTTGCATCATTTACCCTCACGTGCTTTGTTAATTCAAAAATTAAAAAAGGAGAAATTAAGTATAGTTTTCCCCCATCAGATTTTACAACATGTTCTCTTTGTAATAAGTTAAATGCTGATTCGTTTGGAACAGTAAAATAAAAAGCCATTGGTAAAGCAAAAAGATCTCCAGATAACAAAAAGATCCCGACCCAGAATTTGCTGCGGTCGAGGAAGTGTTTATATTTTTTCCACAGGGTGCAGATTCGTCAATTTGGATCCCGGACAGACTGATTCGCCACAAAAGAAAAAGGGAACTTCTCTGCCGCCACCGCCGCGGGAAACAGCCGTGCACCAAAAGCTGCGGGCGGGGCCAGCCTGACTGACGGAACCCAGTGCACCGCACTCGCAGCCCCGTTACAGCGCCAGTGTCAGAGGCGGGGTGAAGGCCGCTGCTCCCACCGGCAGAAGAGGCAAAAGAAACATCAAGATCCCGGCGGGACTAACAGCTGCTGCAGCGCAAACTCCAACCAGAAAATGACTCTATTTACTCTATTTTGGCTTGTCTATCCTCTCCTTATGTTCTTCTTTTCACCAATGATTCCAGAAAACTTAACGTACCTAATGTAGCAACTTGTGAACCATGGATGTTTTCATCTTGTTTAACTCCTCAAAGTAATGTCTGCTCTTTTGTGGTTTTAAAGATGTCCTGTAACTGTAACAACTTATTGATATGATAATTATGTTCTTGCTGTGTTACAATAACTGTTATTGTTACTATGGCAGCGGTCATTGACTCAACAAGTGTAAATGCCCAATATGTTAAAAAATCAAGTTTTAGGTGTTTTGGAAACAGCTCAGATATTAGTTTAGACTTAGGGAAACTGCATAACCAGATTCAGACCTTGGAACACTCCCGATTAGATTTTACCACCGCAGGAGAAGCCAATGACTTTTCCACACTTTCCTCTAACTTCATTTCTGGAAAGACTATTCTGTCTACTCTTTATAATCTTGCTCCTCGTAATCATTCTTCCCTGTATTGTCTAGATTCTTCGGCAGAGCATTCGGAATCTCGCGACCGAACTGCACCTGATTTTAAACAAAAATAATTAATTATTTAAAATAAAAAAGGGTGAGATGCTGGGAGCCAGTGTGAGGAATCCCGCCCGTGACAAGGTCATGAGGAAGGAAGCTGACATACGCAAGGCGTGCTCAGACTTCAGGGACCCCTCTGAAATTCCTAAGCACGTACCCCAACAAAAATCTGCCGGCTTTTCTGCTCTGCTTTTCCACTCTTCTGACATTCTCTGGAAAAAGTCAAATCAGGGCTTTAGTCTTCTGCATTTGAAAGAGTGTTTCAATCCAAAAAACCCCTCCGATGGCTTTCTAGCCTGCCTGCAGGACTCGTACAGCTGCGCATGTGATTGTTTGAGGCCTCCTGACCGCAGGAGGCACAGGAAGCTTAAAACATCCTAGGAATGTAGGAGCTTCCGAGGAGTCAAAATCTTTAGAATAGGACTGATTAAAGGTTTTCATTTTTTGGTCAATGCTTGCTGGCCAAATTTTCATATCCTTTATTTTTAGATATAGTTGGTATATAGAAAAACAAGTAGTAGACCTGGTATTAGCAACATTAGATCTTTGAGTTAAGTACCTTCTTGTTATATCCCACTGCACCTTTGTTCTATAGAGATGTAACTTTAATGCTTTAAGGAGATGCAGATTAAAAAAAAAAACACTTCAGGGGAAACAAAATTAACATTCATTAAGGAAGAGAGCCAAAAAGTGTTAAACAGACTCTTGGCCAAAAGATAATGTAAATCACCTGAGACCTTTTGTATACAAACTGATATACGGAAAGAATCTGGGTTGTGAACGCTACATAATTTTGTGTTACCCATTGAATCTCCGTGTTTTATCAAAAAGTATAAAAGGCCTTCTGAACAATAAAGGATGGGGGCCAGTTTCTCGAACTAGTCTCTCGGCCTGGTTTCTTGGGACTCTGGCTCCCCCCATGTCTCTCTCTCTCTCTTCTTCTCTCCCTTCCCCTCCTCTCTGCTGCTTTACTTTAACTTCAGGCTGAATCTCCATCTGGGGCGCGGAGGCTCGCCAGGTCTACTTACTTGCCCCGGCTGTTAAGACCCGCACGAAAGGGAGCTTAAGGCGAGGCACCTTAGATATTCAAGCGTGAGCGCGGTGGCCCAACGTAGATGGTGCAAATTCCTTGTCTGGAATTTTATTGGCCTTCCGCGTAAACCAAGCTATTCAGCCCTCTTCCTCCACTTAATCTTCTTACTACACTATAGTTTCTTAATCTAATCTTACATTAATAAACAAACAAGTCTTTCCACGCCAACGCCGTCCACCCTTCGAATTCCCTGGATCCACCGGGGCTGGACCCCGGCAGGCACCGACTCCACACAAGGTCTTAGGCCCTGGCATCGACGGGAGAGGAATCCCGAGAGGCCCCCGAGCAACTCGCAAGGGGACTGGCCTTTCCTGAGGCCACCAGAGCGGGTCCCAGCGTCCCCGTCGTAAGGCGAGAGCACGTACCGCAACTCGAAAAAATCCAGGAGATTCTCCCCTCCAGGGGAGATGAGGCCCATTTCGCGCTAAGGCGTCTCGACTCTAGACACACCTAACCTCTGGAATTCCAAAGGATCCTTCACACCCTTGCTGCAACTCAAGAAGTTCCCCAACATACCCGTCTCCACTCGAGAGGAAGCACGAGAGTCACGCCCACATCCAGAGGAGCCCCGTTTCTGCCTCCAAGTTCGAGAGGAGGGATCCTTTTGCTGCGTGGTCGGGAAAGAATTCCCGGCGTTCCCGTCGCATCTCAAGAG
>NW_017190539.1:0-11241 GCF_001704415.2 Capra hircus | reverse complement strand
GCCACCATTACCAAAGTCCCCCTGATGTCTCAGTCCATTCCAGGGAAACCTGTTTTCCCTGCACTGCCTCGACTTTCAAGCCGAGGATCGACTCACACAACGGTGGCACGTGGGACATCCCTGTGGGAAAACCTCGTGGGAAAGCCTCGTGGGAAGCCTCGAGGAAAGACACGGATCCCTTGATTCTCGCGAAGGGAAGCGTGACACTGCTGCTACAAGCTCGGAAGGGAATCGCACGTGCATGCCCCTTCGGAGAGAGACTGACTCCCCTCGGGAGGCTCTAGAAGTACCCCAAGATCCATGCCGGCATTGGAGAGGAATCCTCACGTTCTGGAACTGAGTCCACACAAGGTCTTAGGAGCATCGACGGAGAGGAATCCCGAGAGGCCCCGAGCAACTCGCATGGGGACTGGCCTTTCCTGAGGCCACCAGAGCGGGTCCCTGAGGTCCCCGTCGTAAGTCGAGAGCACCTGCCGCAACTCGAGAAAATGCAGGAGGTTCTCCCCCTCCAGGCGAGATGAGGCCATTTCCGCTGAGGCGTCTCCAGGATATTCACCTAACCTCTGGAACTTCCAAAGGGTCCTTCACACCCCTTGCTGCAACTCAAGAAGTTCCCCGACATACCCGTCTCCACTCGAGAGGAAGCACGAGAGTCCCGCCCCACCTCCAGAGGAGCCGTTTCCGCCTGCTAGCTCGAGAGGAGGGATTCTTTCCCTGAGTGGTCGGGAAAGAATTCCCGGCGTTCCCGTCCCATCTCAAGAGGAGGCACTCTCACAAGAAAGGCGAGAGGAACTCCAGGGTCGTGCCACCATTCCCAGAGTCCCCCCAGATGTCTCAGTCCATTCCAGGGAAACCTGATTTCCCTGCACTGCCTCAACTTTCAAGCCGAGGATCGACTCACACCACGGTGGCACGTGGGACAGCCCTGTGGGAAAGCCTCTTGGGAATGCCTCGTGGGAAAGCTCCTGATCCGTTGATCCACGCGAAGGGAAGCGTGACACTGCTGCTACAGTTCGGGAGGAAAGCGCACGTGCATGTCACCACTCGAGACGAGGACTGCACCCCTGGGGAGACTCCAGAAGTACCTCAAGATTCATGTCAGCACTGGAGAGGAATCGTCAGGTTCCAGCACCGACTCCACACAAGGTCTTAGGCCCCGGCATCGACGGGAGAGGAATCTCGAGAGGCCCTCGAGCAACTCTAATGGGGACTGGCCTTTCCTGAGGCCACCAGAGCGGCTCCCTGAGGTCCCTGGCGTAAGTTCAGAGCACCTGCCGCAACTCGAGAAAATCCAGGAGGTTCTCCCCTCCAGGCGAGATGAGGCCCATTTCCGCTGAGGCGTCTCGAGGCTAATCACATCAACATCTGGAACTTCCAAAGGGTCCTTCAAACCCTTGCTGCAACAGAAGAAGTTCCCCGACATACCCGTCTCCACTCAAGAGGAAGCACGAAGTCCCACCCACATCGACAGAAGCCCGTTTCCGCCTCCTACCTCGAGAGGAGGGATCCTTTCCCTGCGTGCTCGGGAAAGAATTCCCGGCGTTTCCGTCGCATCTCAAGAGGAGACGCTCTCCACAGGAATGGCGAGACGAACTCCAGGGTCGTGCCACCATTCCCAGAGTCCCCCAGATGACTCCGTCCATTCCAGGGAAACCTCTTTTCCCTGCACTGCCTCGACTTTCAAGCCGAGGATCGACTCACACCACTGTGGCACGTGGGACAGCCCTGTGGGAAAGCCTCGTGGGAAAGCCTCGAGGGAAAGCCACAGATGCCTTGATCCATGCGAAGGAAAGCGCGACACTGCTGCTAAAGCTCGGGAGGAAAAGGCACGTCCATGCCCCCACTCGAGACGAGGACTGACTCCCCTGGGGAGACTCCAGAAACACCCCAAGATCCATGTCAGCACTGGAGAGGAATCCTCAGGTTCTGGCACTGACCCCATACAAGGTCTTAGGCCCCAGCATTGACGGGAGAGGAATCCCGAGAGGCCCCCGAGCAACTCCCATGGGGACTGGCCTTTCCTGAGGCCACCAGAGCGGGTCCCTGAGGTCCCCGTCGTAAGTCGAGAGCACCTGCCGCAACTCGAGAAAATACAGGAGGTTCTCCCCTCCAGGCGAGATGAGGCCCATTTCCGCTGGAGGCGTCTCGAGGCTAGTCACACCTAACCTTTGGAACTTCCAAAGGGTCCTTCACTCCCTTGCTGCAACTCAAGAAGTTCCCGGACATACCCGTCTCCACTCGAGAGGAATCGCGAGAGTCCCGCCCACATCCAGAGGAACCCCGTTTCCACCTCCTAGCCTGAGAGGGAGGGATTCTTTCCCTGCGTGGTCGGAAAGAATTCCCGGCTTTCCCCGTCGCATCTCAAGAGGAGGCGCTCTCCACAGGAAACGCGGAGAGGAACTCCAGGATCGTGCCTCGTTCCCAGAGTCCCCCAGATGTCTCAGTCCATTCAAGGGAAACTTGTTTTCCCAGCACTGCCTCGACTTTCAAGCCGAGGATCGAGTCACACCACGGTGGCACATGGGACAGCCCTGTGGGAAAGCCTCGTGGGAAAGCCTCGTTGGAAAGCATCGAGGGAAAGCTCCTGATTCCTTGGTCCACGCGAAGGGAAGCGTGACACTGCTGCTACAGCTGGGGAGGAAAGCGGCACGTGCATGCCCCCACTCGAGACGAGGACTGACTCCCCTGGGGAGACTCCAGAAGTACCCCAAGATCCATGTCAGCACTGGAGAGGAATCCTCAGGTTCCAGCACTGACTCCACACTAGGTCTTAGGTCCCAGCATCGACGGGAGAGGAATCCCGAGAGGCCCCTGAGCAACTCGCATGGGGACTGGCCTTTCCTGAGGCCACCAGAGCGGGTCCCTGAGGTCCCCGTCGTAAGTCGAGAGCACCTGCCGCAACTCGAGAAAAAACAGGAGGTTCTCCCCTCCAGGCGAGATGAGGCTCATTTCTACTGAGGGGTCTCGAGGCTAATCACACCTAAACTCTGGAACTTCCAAAGGGTCCTTCACACCCTTGCTGCAACTCAAGAAGTTCCCCGACATACCCGTCTCCACTCGAGAGGAAGCACGAGAGTCCCGCCCACATCGACAGGAGCCCCGTTTCCGCCTCCTAGATCGAGAGGAGGGATCCTTTCCCTGCGTGGTCGGGAAAGAATTCCCGGCTTTCCCGTCGCATCTCACGTGGAGGCGCTCTCCACAGGAAAGGCGTTAGGAACTCCAGGGTCGTGCCACATTCCCAGAGTCCCCCAGATGTCTCAGTCCATTCCAGGGAAACCTGTTTTCCCTGCACTGC
Source organism: Capra hircus (assembly GCF_001704415.2). Lineage (NCBI taxonomy): Eukaryota > Metazoa > Chordata > Mammalia > Artiodactyla > Bovidae > Capra > Capra hircus. The sequence continues at coordinate 7,946 of NW_017190539.1, read as the reverse complement.
CTTGACTTTCAAGCCGAGGATCGACTCACACCACGGTGGCACGTGGGACAGCCCTGTGGGAAAGCCTCTTGGGAAAGCCTCGTGGGAAAGCTTCTTGGGAAAGCCTCGAGGGAAAGCCACAGATCCCTTGATCCACGCGAATGGGAGCGCGACACTGCTGCTACAGCACGAGAGGAAAGCGCACGTGCATGCCCCGACTCGAGACGAGGAATGACTCCCCTGGGGAGACTCCAGAAGTACCCCCAAGATCCATGTCAGCACTGTAGAGGAATCCTCAGGTTCCGGCACTGACTCCACACAAGGTCTTAGGCCCCGCATCGACGGGAGAGGAATCCCGAGAGGCCACCGAGCAACTCGCATGGGGACTCTCCTTTCCTGAGGCCACCAGAGCGGGTCCCTAGGGCCCGTCATAAGTCGAGAGCACCTGCTGCAACTCGGAGAAAATCAAGGAGGTTCTCCCCTCCAGGCGAGATGAGGCCCATTTCTGCAGAGGCCTCTCGAGGCTAATCACACCTAAACTTTGGAACTTCCAACGGGTCCTTCACACCCTTGCTGAAACTCAAGAAGTTCCCCGACATACCCGTCTCCACTCGAGAGGAATCGCGAGAGTCCCGCCCACAATCCAGAGGAACCCCCGTTTCCACCTCCTAGCCAGAGAGGAGGGATTCTTTCCCTGCGTGGTCGGAAAAGAATTCCCGGCTTTCCCGTCGCATCTCAAGAGGAGGCGCTCTCCACAGGAAACGCGAGAGGAAATCCAGGATCGTGCCTCGTTCCCAGAGTCCCCCAGATGTCTCAGTCCATTCAAGGGAAACTTGTTTTCCCAGCACTGCCACGACTTTCAAGCCGAGGATCGACTCACACCACGGTGGCACGTGGGACAGCCCTGTGGGAAAGCCCCGTGGGAAAGCCTCGTGGTAAAGTCTCGAGGGAAAGCCACAGATCCCTTGATCCACGCGAAGGGAAGCGAGACTCTGCTGCTACAGCTCTGGAGGAAAGCGCACGTGCATGCCCCCACTCGGGACGAGGACTGACTCCCCTGGGGAGACTCCAGAAGTACCCCAGGATCCATGTCAGCACTGGACAGAAATCCTCAGGTTCCGGCACCGACTCCACACAAGATCTTAGGCCCCGGCATTGACGAGAGAGGAATCCCGAGAGGCCACGAGCAACTCGCATGGGGACTGGCCTTTCCTGAGGCCACCAGAGTGACTCCCCAGGGGAGTGGGTCCCTAGCAGTGTCATGCTTCCCTTCGCGTGGATCAAGGGATCTGTGGCTTTCCCTCGAGGCTTTCCCACGACGCTTTCCCCACGAGGCTTTCCCAGTGGGCTGTCCCACGTGCCACCGTGGTGTGAGTCGATCCTAGGCTTGAAAGTCAAGGCAGTGCAAGGAAAACAGGTTTCCCTTGAATGGACTGAGACATCTGTGGGACTCTGGGAATGGTGGCACGACACTGGAGTTCCTCTCTCGTTTCCTGTGGAGAGTGCCCCGAGCAACTTGCATGGGGACTGGCCTTTCATGAGGCAACAGAGCGGGTCTCTGAGGTCCAAGTCTTAAGTCGAGAGCTCCTGCTGCAACTCGAGAAAATCCAGGAGGTTCCCCCTCGAGGCGAGATGTGGCCCATATCCGATGACGCGTCTCGAGGCTATTTAACAAGCGTCTGGAACTAACAAACGGGCCTTCAAACCCTAGCTGCAACTCAAGAAGTTCCCCGAAATACACCTCTCCACTCGAGAGGAAGCAGGAGAGTCCCTCCCACATCCAGAGTAGCCCCGTTACTGCCTCCTAGCTCGAGAGGAGGGATCCTTTCACTGAGTGGACGGTCAAGTATTCCCAGAGTTCCCAACTCATCTCAAGAGGGAGGCGCTATCCACAGGAAAGGCGAGAGAGAACTCCAGATTCGTGCACCCATTCCCAGAGTCCCCCAGATGTCTCAGTCCATTCCAGGGAAACCTGTTTCCCTACACTGCCTCGACTTTCAGGACGAGGATCCACTCACATCACGGTGGCACTTGGCACAGCCCTTAGGGAAATCCTCGAGGGAAAGCCACAGATCCCTTGATCCATGCAAAGAGAAGCGTGACACTGCTGCTACAGCTTGGGAGGAAAGCGCACGTGCATGCCCTCCACTCGAGATGAGGACTGACTCCCCTGGGGAGACTCCAGAAGTACCGCAAGATCTATGTCAGCACTGGAGAGGAATCCTCAGGTTCCGGCACCGACTCCACATAAGGTCTTAGACCCCAGCATCGACGGGAGAGAAATCCCGAGAGGCCCCCGAGCAACTCGCATGGGGACTGGCCTTACCTGAGGCCACCAGAGCGGGTCCCTGAGGTCCCCGTCTTAAGTCGAGAGCACCTGCACCAGCTCGAGAAAATGCAGGAGGTTCTCCCCTCCAGGGGAGATGAGGCCCATTTCCTCTGAGGCGTCCCCAGGCTAATTACATCTAACCTCTGGAACTTCCAAAGGGTCCTTCACACCATTGCTGCAACTCAAGAAGTTCCCCGACGTACCCGTCTCCACTCGAGAGGAGCACGAGAGTCCCGCCCACATCCAGAGGAGCCCCGTTTCCGCCTCCTAGCTCGAGAGGAGGGATCTTTCCCTGCGTGGTCGGGAAAGAATTCCCGGCGTTCCCGTCGCATCTCAATTGGAGGCGCTCTCCACAGGAAAGGAGAGAGGAACTCCAGGGTCGTGCCACCATTCCCAGAGTCTTCCAGACGTCTCAGTCCATTCCTGGAAACCTGTTTTCCCTGCACTGCCTCGACTTTCAAGCCAAGGATCGACTCACACCTCGGTGGCACGTGGGACAGCCCTGTGGGAAAGCCTGGTGGGAAAGCCTCGTGGGAAAGTCTCGTGGAAAGCCTCATGGGAAAGCCTCGTGGGAAAGCTTCGAGGGAAAGCCACAGATCCCTTGATCCACGCGAAGGGAAGCGTGACACTGCTGCTGCAGCTCGGGAGGAAAGCGCACGTGCATGCCCCCACTCGAGACGAGGACTGACTCCCCTGGGGAGACTCCAGAAGTACCCCAAGATCCATGTTAGCACTGGAGAGGAATCCTCAGGTTCCGGCACCGACTCCACACAAGATCTTAGGCCCCGGCATCGACGGGAGAGGAATCCTGAGAGGCCCCGAGCAACTCGCATGGGACTGGCCTTTCCTGAGGCCACTAGAGCGGGTCCCTGAGGTCCCCGTCATAAGTCGAGAGCACCTGCCGCAACTCGAGAAAATACAGGAGGTTCTCCCCTCCAGGCGAGATGAGGCCCATTTCTGCTGAGGCGTCCTGAGGCTAATCACACCTGACCTCTGAAACTTCCAAAGGATCCTTCACACCTTTGCTGCAACTCAAGAAGTTCCCTGACATACCCGTCTCCACTCGAGAGGAAGCACGAGAGTCCCGACCACATCCAGAGGAGCCCCGTTTCACCTCCTAGCTCGAGAGGAGGGATCCTTTCCCTGCGTGCTCGAGAAAGAATTCCCGGCGTTCCCGTCGCATCTCAAGAGGAGGCGCTCTCCACAGGAAAGGCGAGAGGAACTCCGGGTCATGCCAGCATTCCAGAGTCCCCAGATGTCTCAGTCCATTCCAGGGAAACCTGTTTTCTCTGCACTGTTTTGACTTTCAAGCCGAGGATAGACTCACACCACGGTGGCACGTGGGACAGCCCTGTGGGAAAGCCTCGTGGGAAAGCCTCGTGGGAAAGCCTCGAGGGAATGCCACAGATCCCTTGTTCCACGTGAAGGAAAGGGTGACACTGCGGCTACAGCTCAGGAGGAAATCGCACGTGCATGCCCCACTCGAGACGAGGACTGACTACCCTGGGGAGACTCCAGAAGTACCCAAGATCCATGTCAGCACTGGAGAGGAATCCTCAGGTTCCGGCACTGACTCCACACAAGGTTTTAGGCCCCAGCATCGACGGGAGAGGAAACCTTAGAGGCCCCGAGAGTCCCCGAGCAACTCGCATGGGGACTGGCCTTTCCTGAGGCCACCAGAGCGGGTCCTGAGGTCCCCGTCGTAAGTCGAGAACAGCTGCCCCAACACGAGAAAATCCAGGAGGTTCTCCCATCCGGGCGAGATGAGATCCAATTCCGCTGAGGCGTCTCAGGCTTATAACACCTAAACTCTGGAACCTACAAAGGGTCCTTCACACCATTGTTGCAACTCAACAAGTACCCCGACATACCCGTTTCCACTCGAGAGGAAGACGAGAGTCCTGCCCACATCCAGAGGAGCCCGTTTCCGCCTCCTAGCTCGAGAGGAGGGATCCTTTCCTGCGTGGTCGGGAAAGAATTCCCGGCGTTCCCGTCGCATCTCAAGAGGAGGCGCTCTTCACAGGAAAGGCGAGAGGAACTCCAGGGACGTGCCACCATTCCCAGAGTCCCCCAGATGTGTCAGTCCATTCAAGGGAAACCTGTTTTCCCTGCACTGCCTCGACTTTCAAGCCGAGGATCGACTCACACCACGGTGGCACTTGGGACAGCCTGTGGGAAAGCCTGTGGGAAAGCCTCGTGGGAAAGCCTCGAGGGAAAGCCCTGATCCTTGATCCTCGCGAAGGGAGCGTGACACTGCTGCTACAGCTCGGAAGGAAAGCGCACGTGCATGCCCCCACTCGAGACGAGGACTGACTCCCTGGGGAGACTCCAGAAGAAGCCCAGGATCCATGTCAGCACTGAGAGGAATGCTCATGACCGGCACCGACTCCACACAAGATCTTAGGCCCGGCCATCGTCGGGAGAGGAATCCCGAGAGGACCCCGAACAACTCGCATCGGGCATGGCCTTTCCTGAGGCCACCAGAGCGCGTCCCTGAGGTCCTCGTCGTAAGTCGAGAGCACCTGCCACAACTCGAGAAAATCCAGGAGGTTCTCCCCTCCAGGCGAGATGAGGCCATTTCCGCTGAGGCGTCTCGAGGCTAATCACACCTAACCTCTGGAACTTCCAAAGGGTCCTTCACACCCTTGCTGCAACTCAAGAAGTTCCCCGACATACCCGTCTCCACTCGAGAGGAAGCACGAGAGTTCTGCCCACATCCAGATGAGCCCCGTTCCGCCTCCTAGCTCGAGAGGAGGGATCCTTTCCCTGCGTGGTCGGGAAAGAATTCAGGCGTTCCCGTCGCATCTCAAGAGGAGGCCCTCTCGCCGGAAAGGCGAGAGGATCTCCAGGGTCGTCCACCATTACCTGAGTCCCACAGATGTCTCAGTCCATTCCAGGGAAACCTGTTTTCCCTGCACTGCCTCGACTTTCAAGCCGAGGATCGACTCACACCATGGTGGCTCCTGGGACAGCCTTGTGGGAAAGCCACGTGGGAAAGCCTCGTGGAAAGCCTCGAGGGAAAGCCACAGATCTCTTGATCCACGCAAAGGGAATCGTGACACTGCTGCTACAGCTCGGAGGACAGCGCACGTGCATGCCCCCACTCAAGATGAGGACTGACTCCCCTGGGGAGACTCCAGAATTACCCAAAGATCCATGTCAGCACTGGAGAGGAATCCTCACGTTCCGGCACCAACTCACACAAGACCTTAGGTCCCGGCATTAACGGGAGGGAATCACAAGAGGCCCCGAGCAACTCGCATGGGGACTGGCCTTTCCTGAGGCCACCAGGCGGGTTCCTGAAGTCCCCGTCGTAAGTCTAGAGCGCCTGCCACAACTCGGAGAAAATTCAGGAGGTACTCCCCTCCAGGGAGATGAGGCCCATTTGCCAGAGGCGTCTCGAGGCTAATCACACCTAAACCTATGGAACTTCAAAGGCGTCCTTCACACCCTTGCTGCAACTCAAATGTCCCTGACATACCCGTCTTCACTCGAGAGAAGCACGAGAGTCCCGCCCACATCCAGAGGAGCCCGGTTTCCGCCTCCTAGCTCGAGAGGAGGGATCCTTTCCTGCGTTGTCGGAAAAGAATTCCCGGTGTTCCCGTCGCATCTCAAGAGGAGGCCCTCTCCGCCGGAAAGGCGAGAGGAATCTCCAGGGTCGTGCCACCATTCCCTGAGTGCCCCAGATGTCTCAGTCCATTCCAGGGAAATCTGTTTTCCCTGCACTGCCTCGACTTTCAAGCCGAGGATCGACTCACACCACGGTGGCACGTGGGACAGCCCTGTGGGAAAGCCTCGTGGGAAAGCCTGGTGGGAAAGCCTCGAGGGAAAGCCACAGATCCCTTGATCCCCGCGAAGGGAAGCATGACACTGCTGCTACATCTCGGGAGGAAAGCGCACGTGCATGCCCCCACTCGAGACGAGGACTGACTCCCCTGGGGAGACTCCAGAAGTACCCCAAGATCCATGTCAGCACTGGAGGGGAATCCTCAGCTTCCGGCCCCGACTCCACACAAGGTCTTAGGCCCCGGCATCGACGGGAGAGGAATCACGAGAGGCCCCTAGCAACACGCATGATAACTGGCCTTTCCTGCGGCCGCCAGAGCGGGTCCCTGAATCCCCGTCGTAACTCGAGAGCACCTGCTGAAACTCGGGAATATCCAGGAGCCTCTCCATTCCAGGCGACATGAGGCCCATTTCCGCTGAGGCATCTCGAGACTAACCACACCTAACCTCTGGAACTTCCAATGGGTCCTTCACACCCTTGCTGCAACTCAAGAAGTTCCCCGACATACCCGTTCCTCTTCACGTTCTGCCATAATGGTGGTGTCATCTGCATATCTAAGTTGATTGATATTTCTACCGGCAATCTTGATTCCAGCTTATGTATCTTCCATCCCAGCATTTTCATGATGTACTCTGCATAGAAGTTAAATAAACAGGGTGACAATATACAGCCTTGACATACTCCTTTTCCTTTTTGGAACCAGTCTGTTGTTCCATGTCCTGCTCTAACTGTTGCTTCCTGACCTTCATCCAGATTTCTCAAGAGGCAGGTTAGGTGGTCTGGTATTCCCATCTCTTTCAGAATTGTGGCTAAAAACAACAGTATAAGGACCTTTCCGATGTCAGGCCAAGGAATTGTGTTTCCAGTCATTGAGCCACACCTGATCACTGAGCACAAATTCATGAATCTGTTCCTCAAGGGGGAATGATATTCTTTTTTATACAAACTTAGTTACCTGATTTATTACCTTACCTAATTGTTCCATCTGCTGTGAAATCCCACCCCCTTACTTGTGGCAAATCTGCTAACACCTGCCTCACTGTGGGAGGGGGTCTCCCATAGAAAATTTCATAAGGACAACAACTGTGGGAACGTGTGGTTACCCGTAATATGAGTAAGTCTGCCGGAAGCAAGCCCATCCACGTACAGTCAGTCTCTATGATCCATTTTGAAAGTGTCTCTTCAAGAGTTTGGTTGTTTCTTTCCACCATTCCAGAACACTGGGGCCTATATGCTGTATGTAATTTCCACTGATATTTTAGAGCTTCACATACCTGTTAATTAACGCGGCTACAAAGACAGGGCCATTGTCGGATTCTATACTGGTTGGAAACCCAAGTCTGGGAATTATTTCTCAAATCAGCGAGCTACTTCATTTTCTTTTTCAGATCAGGTAGGGAAGGCCTCTGCCCAACCGGAGAAGGTACCTACTATTCTAGTAAGTCATGATAACAGGTGACTGCCTTTGCTTCCCCGAAGGACACTCGCTTTCCCTGCATCCTGAGAACTCCACGTCTCAGCCAGTTGGAAAAGCGCTTCTTGGAGGTCATTATTCAGGGGCAACTTCCCCTGGAGCCCGGGGCCATAGGGAGCGGCTCCACACTCCCAGGGAAAGGCAGAGCCACAGCCACACATCTGTCCCATCCCCTTTGCTCTGTAGGAGAGCTCTAGTGAGCCTAGGTCTGTCAGGAAAATTCTTGGCTCCTATGGGGACACATTCTATGTGTGAAACTGCATCCAGGACCTAGGGGCCACAGGGTGCCTGTTTCTCTCGGGGCGGGGGGTGGGGGGTGGGGGGCCTGCGGCCAGCAACAGCTTCCACATCCATCCAATTGCTCTTTTTCTTACCTC
>NW_017190538.1:0-21941 GCF_001704415.2 Capra hircus | reverse complement strand
GGTCCCTGAGGTCCCCGTCGTAAGTCGAGAGCACCTGCCGCAACTCGAGGAAATCCAGGAGGTTCTCCCCTGCAGGCGAGATGAGGCCCATTTCCGCTGAGGTCTCTCTAGACTAATCACACCAAACCTCTGGAACTTCCAAAGGGTCTTTCACAACCTTGCTGCAACTCAACAAGTTCCCCAAGATGCCCATCTCCACTCGAGAGGAAGCACTGAGAGTCCCGCCCACATCCAGAGGAGCCCCGTTTCCGCCTCCTAGCTCGAGAGGAGGGATCCTTTCCCTGCGTGTTCGGCAAAGAATTCCCGGCGTTCCCGTCGCATCTCAAGAGGAGGCGCTCTCCACAGGAAAGGCGAGAGGAACTCCAGGGTCGTGCCACCATTCCCAGAGTCCCACAGATGTCTCAGTCCATTTCCAGGGAAACCTGTTTTCCCTGCACAGCCTCGACTTTCATGCTGAAGATCGACTCACACCACGGTGGCACGTGGGACAGCCTGTGGAAGCCTGTGGTAAAGCCTCGAGGGAAAGCCACAGATCCCTTGATCCAAGCGAAGGGAAGCGTTACACTGGTGCTACAGCTCGGGAGGAATGCTCACGTGCATGCCCCCACTCGAGACGAGGACTGACTCCACTGGGGAGACTCCAGAAGTACCCAAGATCCATGTCAGCACTGGAGAGGAATCCTCAGGTTCCGGCACCCACTTCACACAAGATCTTAGGCCCCTGCACCGACGGGAGAGGAATCCTGAGAGGCCCGCCGAGCTACTCGCATGGGGACTGGCCTTTCCTGAGGCCAACAGATCGGGTCCCTGAGGTCCCGGTCGTAAGTCGTGAGCACTGCCGCAACTCGAGAAAATCCAGGAGGTTCCCCGCTCCAGGCTAGATGAGGCCCATTTCCGCTGAGGCGTCTCGAGGCTAATCACACCTAACCTCTGGAACTTACAAAGGGTCCTTCCACAACCTTGCTGCAACTCAAGAAGTTCCCCGACATACCCGTCTCCACTCGAGAGGAAGCACGAGAGTCCCGCCCACAATCAGAGGAGCCCCGTTTCCGCCTCCTAGCTCGAGAGGAGGGATCCTTTCCCTGCGTGGTCGGGAAAGAATTCCCCGCATTCCCGTCGCATCTCAAGAGGAGGCGCTCTCCACAGGAAAGGCGAGAGGAACTTCAGGGTCGTGCCACATTCCCAGAGTCCCCCAGATGTCTCAGTCCATTCCAGGGAAACCTGTTTTCCCTCCACTGCCTCGACTTTCAAGCCGAGGATCGACTCACACCACAGTGGCACGTGGCACAGCCCTGTGGGAAAGACTAGTGGGAAAGACTCCTGGGAAAGCCTCGAGGGAAAGCCCCTGATCGCTTGATCCACGCGAAGGGAAGCGTGACACTGCTGCTACAGCTCGGGTAGAAAGCGCACGTGCATGCCCCCGCTCGAGACGAGGACTGACTCCACTGGGGAGACTCCAGAGGTACCCGAAAATCCATGTCAGCACTGGAGAGGAATGCTCAGGTTCCAGCACCGACTCCACACAAGATCTTATGCCCAGGCATAGACGGGAGAGGAATCCCGAGAGGAACCCGAGCAACTCACATGGGGTTTGACCTTTCCTGAGGCCACCAGAGCGGGTCCCTGAGGTCCCCGTCGTAAGTCGAGAGCACCTGCTGCAACTCGAGAAAATCCAGGAGGTTCTCCCCTCCAGGCGAGATGAGGCCCATTTCCGCTGAGGCGTCTCGAGGCTAATCACACCTAACCTCTGGAACTTCCAAAGGGTCCTTCACACCCTTGCTGCAACTTAACAATTTCCTCGACATACCCGTCTCCACTTGAGAGGAAGCACGAGAGTCCCGGCCACATCCAGAGGAGCCCCGTTTCCGCCTCCTAGATCGAGAGGAGGGATCCTTTCCCTGCGTGGTCGGGAAAGAATTCCCGGCGTTCCCGTCGCATCTCAAGAGGAGGCGCTCTCCACAGGAAAGGCGAGAGGAACTCCAGGGTCGTGCCATCATTCCCAGAGACAACCAGATATCTCAGTCCATTCCAGGGAAACCTGTTTTCCCTGCACTGCCTCGACTTTCAAGACGAGGTTCGACTCACACCACGGTGGCACGTGGGACAGCCCTGTGGGAAAGCCTCGTTGGAAAGCCTCGTGGGAAAGCCTCGAGGGAAAGCCCCTGATCCCTTGATCCACGAGAAGGGAAGTGCGACACTGCTTCTTCAGCTCGGGAGGAAAGCGCACGTGCATGCCTCCACTCTAGACGAGGACTGACTCCCCTGGGGAGACTCCAGAAGTACCACAAGATCCATGACTGCATTGGAGTAGAATCCTCAGGTTCGGCGACCGACTCCACACAAGGTCTTAGGCACCGGCATCGACGGCAGAGGAATCCCGAGTGGCCCCCCAGCAACTCTCATGGGGTCTGGCCTATCCTGATGCTACCAGAGCGGGTCCCTGAGGCCGGGTCATAAGTCGAGAGCACCTGCCGCAACTCGAGAAAATCCAGGAGGTTCTCCCCGCCAGGCGAGATGAGGCCCATTTCCACTGAGGGGTCTCAAGGCTAATCACACGTAACCTCTGGAACTGTCAAAGGTCCTTCACAACCTCGGTGCAACTCAAGAAGTTCCCCGAAATAAACGTCTCCACTCGAGAGGAAGCACGAGAGTCCCGCCCACATCCACAGGAGCCCCGTTTCCGCCTCCTAGATCGAGAGGAGGGATCCTTTCCCTGCGTGTTCGGGAAGGAATTCCCGGAATTCCCGTCGCACCTCAAGAGGAGGCGCTCTCCACAGGAGAGGCGAGAGGAACTCCAGGGTCGTGTCACCATTCCCAGATTCCCCCAGATGTCTCAGTCCATTCCAGGGAAAACTGGTTTCGCTGCACTGCCTCGACTTTCAAGCCGAGGATCGAGTCACACCACGGTGGCACGTGGGACAGCCCTGTGGGAAAGCCTCGTGGGAAAACCTCGTGGGAAAGCCTCCTTGGAAAGCCATAGATCCCTTGAACCACGCGAAGGGAAGCGTGACACTGCTGCTGCAACTAGGGAGGAAAGCGCACGTGCATGCCCCAACTAGAGACGAGGACTGACTCCCCTGGGGAGACTCCAGAAGTACCCCAAGATCCATGTCAGCACTGGAGAGGAATGCTCAGGTTCCGGCACCGACTCCACACAAGATCTTAGGCCCCGGCATCGAAGGGAGAGGAATCCTGAGAGGACCCCGAGCAACTCGCATGAGGACTTGCCTTTCCTGAGGCCACCAGAGCGGGTCCCTGAGGTCCCCGTCACAAGTCGCGAGCACCTGCGGCAACTCGAGAAAATCCAGGAGGTTCTCCCCTCCAGGCAAGATGAGGCCCTTTTCCGCAGAGGCGTCTCGAGGCTAATCACATCTAATATCTGAAACTTACAAAGGGTCCTTCACACCATATCTGCAACTCAAGAAGTTCCCCGACATACCCGTCTCCACTCGAGAGGAAGCATGAGAGTCTCGCCCACATCCAGAGGAGCCCCGTTTCCGCCTCCTAGCTTGAGAGGAGGGATCCTCTCCCTGCGTGGTCGGGAAAGAATTCCCGGCGTTCCCTTCGCATCTCAAGAGGAGGCGCTCTCCACCGGAAAGGCGAGAGGAAATCCAGGGTCGTGCCACATTCCCAGAGTACCCCAGATGACTCGGTCCATTCCAGGGAAAACTGTCTTCCCTGCAGTGTCTCGACTTTCAATCCGAGGATCGACTCACACCACGGTGGCACGTGGGACAGCCCTGTGGGAAAGCCTCGTGGGAAAGCCTCGCGGGAAAGCCTCCTTGGAAAGCCCCTGATCCCTTGATCCAGGCGAAGGGAAGCGCGACACTGCTGCTACAGCTCGGGAGGAAAGCGCACATGCATGGCCCCACTCGAGACGAGGACTGACTCCCCTGGGGAGACTCCAGAAGTACCCCAAGATCCATGTCAGAACTGGAGAGGAATCCTCAGGTTACAGCACTGACTCCACAGAAGGTCTTAGGCCCCAGCATCGACGGGAGAGGAACCCCGAGAGGCCCCCGAGAAACTCGCATGGAGACTGGTCTTTCCTGAGGCCACCAGAGCGGGTCCCAGGGGTTCCCGTGGTAAGGCGAGAGCACCTGCCGCAACTCGAGAAAATCCAGGAGGTTCTCTCCTCCAGGCGAGATGAGGCCCATTTCCGCTGAGGCGTGTCGAGGCTATTCACACCTAATCTCTGGAACTTCCAAAGGGTCCTTCACACCCTAGCTGCAACTCAAGAAGTTCCCCGACATACCCGTCTCCACTCGAGAGGAAGCACGAGAGTCCCGCCCACATCCACAGGAGCACCGTTTCCGCCTCCTAGCTTGAGAGGAGGGATCCGTTCCCTGCGTGGTCGGGAAAGAATTCCCGGTGTTCCCGTCGCATCTCAAGAGGAGGCGCTCTCCACAGGAAAGGCGAGAGGAACTCCAGGGTCATGCCACATTCCCAGAGTCCCCCAGATGTCTCAGTCCATTCCAGGGAAACCTGTTTTCCCTGCACTGCCTCGACTTTCAAGCCGAGGATCGACTTACAACACGGTGGCACGTGGGACAGCCCTGTGGGAAAGCCTCGTGGGAAAGCCTCGAGGGAAAGCCACAGATCCCTTGATCCACGCGAAGGGAAGCGTGACACTGCTGCTACAGCTCGGGAGGAAAGCGCACGTGCATGCCCCCACTCGAGACGAGGACTGACTCCCCTGGGAAGACTCCAGAATTACCCCAAGATCCATGTCAGCACTGGAGAGGAATCGTCAGTTTCCGGCACCGACTTCACGCAAGGTCTTAGGCCCCAGCATCAACGGGAGAGGAATCCTGAGAGGCCCCCTAGCAACTCGCATGGGGACTGGCCTTTCCCGAGGCCACCAGAGCGGGTCCCTGAGGTCCCCGTCGTAAGTCGAGAGCACCTGCCGCATCTCGAGAAAATCCAGGAGGTTCTCCCTTCCAGGCGAGATGAGGCCAATTTCCGCTAAGGCGTCTCGAGGCTAATCACACCTAACCTATGGAACTTCCAAAGGGTCCTTCACACCCTTGCTGCAATTCAAGAAGTTCCCCGACATACCAGTCTCCACTCGAGAGGAAGCACGAAAGTCCCGCCACATCCAGAGGAGCCTAGTTTCCGCCTCATGGCTCGAGAGAAGGGATCCTTTCACTCGTGGTCGGGAAAGAATTCCCGGCATTTCCCTCGCATCTCAAGAGGAGGCGCTCTCCACAGGAAAGGCGAGAGGAACTCCAGGGTCGTGCCACCATTCCCAGAGTCCCCCAGATGTCTCAGTCCATTCCAGGGTAAACTGTTTTCCCTGCACTGCCTCGACTTTCAAGCCGAGGATCGACTTACACAACGGTGACACGTGGGTCAGCCCTGTCGGAAAGCCTCGTGGGAAAGCCTCGTGGGAAAGCCTCCTGGGAAAGCCTCGAGGGAAAGCCACAGATGCTTTGATCCACGCGAAGGGAAGCGTGACACTGCTGCTTCAGCTCGGGAGGAAAGCACACGTGCATGCCCCCACTCGAGACGAGGACTGACTCCCCTGGGGAGACTCCAGAAGTAGCCCAAGATTCATGTCAGCACTGGAGAGGAACCCTCACTTTACGGCACCGACTCCACAAAGGTCTTAGGCCCCAGCATCGACGGGAGAGGAATCCCGTGAGTCTCCCCGAGCAACTCGAATGGGGACTGGCCTTTCCTGAGGCCACCAGAGCGGGTCCCTGAGGTCCCCGTCGTAGGTCGAGAGCACCTGCAGCAACTTGAGGAAATCCAGGAGGTTCTCCCTTCCAGGCGAGATGAGGACCATTTCCGCTGAGGTGTCTCAAGGCTAATCACACCTAACCTCTGGAACTTCCAAAGGGTCCTTCACACCCTTGCTGCAACTCAAGAAGATCCCCATCATACCGTCTCCACTCGAGAGGAAGCACGAGAGTCCCACCCACATTCAGAGGAGCCCCGTTTCCGCCTCCTTGCTAGAGAGGAGGTATCCTTTCCCTCAGTGATCGGGAAACAGTTCCCAGTGTTCCTGGCGCATCTAAAGAGGAGGCGATCTCCACAGGAAAGGCGAGAGGAACACCAGGGTCGTGCCACCATTCCCAGAGTCCCCCAGATGTCTCAGGCCATTCCAGGGAAACCTGTTTTCCCTGCACTGCCTCGCCTTTCAAGCCGAGGATCGACCCACACCACGGTGGCACGTGGGACAGCCCTGTGGGAAAGCCTCGTGGGAAAGCCTCAAGGGAAAGCCACAGTTGCTTTGATCAACGCGAAGGGAAGCGTGACACTGCTGCTACAGCTCGGGAGGAAAGCACACGTGCCTGCCCCCACTCTAGACGACGAAAGACTCCCCTGGGGAGACTCCAGAAGTAGCCCAAGATCCATGTCAGCACTGGAGAGGAATCCTCAGGTTGGTGCACCAACTCCACTCAAGGTCTTAGGCCCCGGCATCGACGGGAGAGGAATCCCGAGAGGCCCCGGAGCAACTCCCATGGGGACTGGCCTTTCCTGTGTCCACCAGAGCGGGTCCCTGAGGTCTCCATCGTAAGTCGAGAGCACCTGCCGCAACTCGAGAAAATCCAGGAGGTTCTCCCCTCCAGGCGAGATGAGGCCCATTTCTGCTGAGGCGTCTCGAGGCTAATCACACCTAATCTCTGGAACTTCCAAACGGTGCTTCACACCCTGGCTGCAACTCAAGATGTTCCCCGACATACCGTCTCCATTCGAGAGGAAGCACGAGAGTCCCGCCCACATCCAGAGGAGCCCCGTTTCTGCCTACTAGCTCGAGAGGAGGGATCCTTTCCCTGCGTCATCGGGAAAGAAATCCCGGCGTTCCCGTCGCATCTCAAGAGGAGGCGCTCTCCACAGGAAAGGCGAGAGGAACTCCAGGGTCGTGCCACCTTTCCCAGAGTCCCCCAGATGTCTCAGTCCATTCCAGGGAAACCTGTTTTCCCTGCAGTGCTTCGACATTCAACCGAGGATCGACTCACACCAGGTTGGCATGTCGGACAGCCCTGTGGGAAAGCCTCGTGGGAAAGCCTCGTGGGAAAGCCTCATGGGAAAGCCTCGAGGGAAAGCCACAGATGCTTTGATCCACGCATAGGGAAGTGTGACTCTGCTGCTACAGCTCCGGAGGAAAGCGCACGTGCATGACCCCACTCGAGACGAGGACTGACTCCCCTGGGGAGACTCCAGAAGTATCCCAACATCCATGTCAGCACTGCAGAGGAATCCTCAGGTTCCGGCACGGACTCCACACAAGGACTTAGGCCCCGGCATCGACGGGAGAGGAATCCCGAGAGGCCCCCATGCAACTCGCTTGGGGACTGTCCTTTCCTAAGGCCACCAGAGCAGGTCCCTGAGGTCCCCGTCGTAAGTCGACAGCACCTGCCGCAACTCTAGAAAATCCAGGAGGTTCTCCGCGCCAGGCGAGATGAGGCCCATTTCCGCTGAGGCGTCTCGATGTTAATCACACCTAACCTCTGGAACTTCCAAAGGGTCCTTCACACCCTTGCTGCACCTCAAGAAGTTCCCCGACATACCCGTCTCCACTCGAGAGGAAGTACGAGTGTCCCGCCCTCATCCAGAGGAGCCCCGTTTATGCTTACTAGCTCGAGGGAAGGGACCCTTTCCTTGTGTGTTCGGTAAAAAATTCTCGGTGTTCCCGTCGCAACTCAAGAGGAGGCGCTCTCCACAGGAAAGGCGAGAGGAACTCCAGGGTCTTGCCACCATTCCCAGAGACCCCCAGATGTCTCATTCCATTCCAGGGAAACCTGTTTTCCCTGAACTGCTTCGACTTTCATGCCGAGGAACGACTCACACCACGGTGGCACGTGGTACAAACCTGTGGGAAGCCTCGTTGGAAAGCCTCGAGGGATAGCCACAGATCCCTTGATCCACTGGAAGGGAAGCGTGAATCTGCTGCTTCAGCTCGGGAGGAAAGCGCACATGCATGCCCCCACTCGAGACGACGAAAGACTCCCCTGTGGAGACTCCAGAAGTAGCCCAAGTTCCATGTCAGCACTGGAGAAGAATCCTCAGGTTCCGGCACAGACTCCACACAAGGTCTTAGGCCCCGGCATCGACGGGAGAGGAATCCCGAGAGGCCCCCGAGCAACTCGCATGCGGACTGGCCTTTCCTGAGGCCACCAGAGCGGGTCCCTGAGGTCCCCGTCGTAAGTCGAGAGCACCTGCCGCAACTCGAGAAAATCCAGGAGGTTCTCCCCTCCAGGCGAGATGAGGCCCATTTCCGCAGAGGCGTCTCGAGGCTAATCACACCTATCCTCTGGAACTTCCAAAGGGTCATTCACACCCTTGCTGCAACTCAAGAAGTTCCCCGACATACCCGTCTCCACTGGAGAGGAAGCACGAGAGTCCCGCTCACATCCAGAGGAGCCCCGTTTCCGCCTCCTAGCTCGAGAGGACGGATCCTTTCCTTGCGTGGTCGAGAAAGATTTCCCGGCGTTCCCGACGCATCTCAAGAGGTGGCGCTCTCCAGAGGAAAGGCGAGAGGAACTCCATGGTCGTGCCACCAATCCCAGAGTCCCCCAGATGTCTCAGTCCATTCCAGGGAAACCTGTTTTCCCTCCACTGCCTCGACTTTCAAGCCGAGGATCGACTCACACCACAGTGGCACGTGGCACAGCCCTGTGGGAAAGACTAGTGGGAAAGACTCCTGGGAAAGCCTCGAGGGAAAGCCCCTGATCGCTTGATCCACGCGAAGGGAAGCGTGACACTGCTGCTACAGCTCGGGTAGAAAGCGCACGTGCATGCCCCCGCTCGAGACGAGGACTGACTCCACTGGGGAGACTCCAGAGGTACCCGAAAATCCATGTCAGCACTGGAGAGGAATGCTCAGGTTCCAGCACCGACTCCACACAAGATCTTATGCCCAGGCATAGACGGGAGAGGAATCCCGAGAGGAACCCGAGCAACTCACATGGGGTTTGACCTTTCCTGAGGCCACCAGGGCGGGTCCCTGAGGTCCCCGTCGTAAGTCGAGAGCACCTGCTGCAACTCGAGAAAATCCAGGAGGTTCTCCCCTCCAGGCGAGATGAGGCCCATTTCCGCTGAGGCGTCTCGAGGCTAATCACACCTAACCTCTGGAACTTCCAAAGGGTCCTTCACACCCTTGCTGCAACTTAACAATTTCCTCGACATACCCGTCTCCACTTGAGAGGAAGCACGAGAGTCCCGGCCACATCCAGAGGAGCCCCGTTTCCGCCTCCTAGATCGAGAGGAGGGATCCTTTCCCTGCGTGGTCGGGAAAGAATTCCCGGCGTTCCCGTCGCATCTCAAGAGGAGGCGCTCTCCACAGGAAAGGCGAGAGGAACTCCAGGGTCGTGCCATCATTCCCAGAGACAACCAGATATCTCAGTCCATTCCAGGGAAACCTGTTTTCCCTGCACTGCCTCGACTTTCAAGACGAGGTTCGACTCACACCACGGTGGCACGTGGGACAGCCCTGTGGGAAAGCCTCGTTGGAAAGCCTCGTGGGAAAGCCTCGAGGGAAAGCCCCTGATCCCTTGATCCACGAGAAGGGAAGTGCGACACTGCTTCTTCAGCTCGGGAGGAAAGCGCACGTGCATGCCTCCACTCTAGCCGAGGACTGACTCCCCTGGGGAGACTCCAGAAGTACCACAAGATCCATGACTGCATTGGAGTAGAATCCTCAGGTTCGGCGACCGACTCCACACAAGGTCTTAGGCACCGGCATCGACGGCAGAGGAATCCCGAGTGGCCCCCCAGCAACTCTCATGGGGTCTGGCCTATCCTGATGCTACCAGAGCGGGTCCCTGAGGCCGGGTCATAAGTCGAGAGCACCTGCCGCAACTCGAGAAAATCCAGGAGGTTCTCCCCGCCAGGCGAGATGAGGCCCATTTCCACTGAGGGGTCTCAAGGCTAATCACACGTAACCTCTGGAACTGTCAAAGGTCCTTCACAACCTCGGTGCAACTCAAGAAGTTCCCCGAAATAAACGTCTCCACTCGAGAGGAAGCACGAGAGTCCCGCCCACATCCACAGGAGCCCCGTTTCCGCCTCCTAGATCGAGAGGAGGGATCCTTTCCCTGCGTGTTCGGGAAGGAATTCCCGGAATTCCCGTCGCACCTCAAGAGGAGGCGCTCTCCACAGGAGAGGCGAGAGGAACTCCAGGGTCGTGTCACCATTCCCAGATTCCCCCAGATGTCTCAGTCCATTCCAGGGAAAACTGGTTTCGCTGCACTGCCTCGACTTTCAAGCCGAGAATCGAGTCACACCACGGTGGCACGTGGGACAGCCCTGTGGGAAAGCCTCGTGGGAAAACCTCGTGGGAAAGCCTCCTTGGAAAGCCATAGATCCCTTGAACCACGCGAAGGGAAGCGTGACACTGCTGCTGCAACTAGGGAGGAAAGCGCACGTGCATGCCCCAACTAGAGACGAGGACTGACTCCCCTGGGGAGACTCCAGAAGTACCCCAAGATCCATGTCAGCACTGGAGAGGAATGCTCAGGTTCCGGCACCGACTCCACACAAGATCTTAGGCCCCGGCATCAAGGGAGAGGAATCCTGAGAGGACCCCGAGCAACTCGCATGAGGACTTGCCTTTCCTGAGGCCACCAGAGCGGGTCCCTGAGGTCCCCGTCACAAGTCGCGAGCACCAGCGGCAACTCGAGAAAATCCAGGAGGTTCTCCCCTCCAGGCAAGATGAGGCCCTTTTCCGCAGAGGCGTCTCGAGGCTAATCACATCTAATATCTGAAACTTACAAAGGGTCCTTCACACCATATCTGCAACTCAAGAAGTTCCCCGACATACCCGTCTCCACTCGAGAGGAAGCATGAGAGTCTCGCCCACATCCAGAGGAGCCCCGTTTCCGCCTCCTAGCTTGAGAGGAGGGATCCTCTCCCTGCGTGGTCGGGAAAGAATTCCCGGCGTTCCCTTCGCATCTCAAGAGGAGGCGCTCTCCACCGGAAAGGCGAGAGGAAATCCAGGGTCGTGCCACATTCCCAGAGTACCCCAGATGACTCGGTCCATTCCAGGGAAAACTGTCTTCCCTGCAGTGTCTCGACTTTCAATCCGAGGATCGACTCACACCACGGTGGCACGTGGGACAGCCCTGTGGGAAAGCCTCGTGGGAAAGCCTCGCGGGAAAGCCTCCTTGGAAAGCCCCTGATCCCTTGATCCAGGCGAAGGGAAGCGCGACACTGCTGCTACAGCTCGGGAGGAAAGCGCACATGCATGCCCCCACTCGAGACGAGGACTGACTCCCCTGGGGAGACTCCAGAAGTACCCCAAGATCCATGTCAGAACTGGAGAGGAATCCTCAGGTTACAGCACTGACTCCACAGAAGGTCTTAGGCCCCAGCATCGACGGGAGAGGAACCCCGAGAGGCCCCCGAGAAACTCGCATGGAGACTGGTCTTTCCTGAGGCCACCAGAGCGGGTCCCAGGGGTTCCCGTGGTAAGGCGAGAGCACCTGCCGCAACTCGAGAAAATCCAGGAGGTTCTCTCCTCCAGGCGAGATGAGGCCCATTTCCGCTGAGGCGTGTCGAGGCTATTCACACCTAATCTCTGGAACTTCCAAAGGGTCCTTCACACCCTAGCTGCAACTCAAGAAGTTCCCCGACATACCCGTCTCCACTCGAGAGGAAGCACGAGAGTCCCGCCCACATCCACAGGAGCACCGTTTCCGCCTCCTAGCTTGAGAGGAGGGATCCGTTCCCTGCGTGGTCGGGAAAGAATTCCCGGTGTTCCCGTCGCATCTCAAGAGGAGGCGCTCTCCACAGGAAAGGCGAGAGGAACTCCAGGGTCATGCCACATTCCCAGAGTCCCCCAGATGTCTCAGTCCATTCCAGGGAAACCTGTTTTCCCTGCACTGCCTCGACTTTCAAGCCGAGGATCGACTTACAACACGGTGGCACGTGGGACAGCCCTGTGGGAAAGCCTCGTGGGAAAGCCTCGAGGGAAAGCCACAGATCCCTTGATCCACGCGAAGGGAAGCGTGACACTGCTGCTACAGCTCGGGAGGAAAGCGCACGTGCATGCCCCCACTCGAGACGAGGACTGACTCCCCTGGGAAGACTCCAGAATTACCCCAAGATCCATGTCAGCACTGGAGAGGAATCGTCAGTTTCCGGCACCGACTTCACGCAAGGTCTTAGGCCCCAGCATCAACGGGAGAGGAATCCTGAGAGGCCCCCTAGCAACTCGCATGGGGACTGGCCTTTCCCGAGGCCACCAGAGCGGGTCCCTGAGGTCCCCGTCGTAAGTCGAGAGCACCTGCCGCATCTCGAGAAAATCCAGGAGGTTCTCCCTTCCAGGCGAGATGAGGCCAATTTCCGCTAAGGCGTCTCGAGGCTAATCACACCTAACCTATGGAACTTCCAAAGGGTCCTTCACACCCTTGCTGCAATTCAAGAAGTTCCCCGACATACCAGTCTCCACTCGAGAGGAAGCACGAAAGTCCCGCCACATCCAGAGGAGCCTAGTTTCCGCCTCATGGCTCGAGAGAAGGGATCCTTTCACTCGTGGTCGGGAAAGAATTCCCGGCATTTCCCTCGCATCTCAAGAGGAGGCGCTCTCCACAGGAAAGGCGAGAGGAACTCCAGGGTCGTGCCACCATTCCCAGAGTCCCCCAGATGTCTCAGTCCATTCCAGGGTAAACTGTTTTCCCTGCACTGCCTCGACTTTCAAGCCGAGGATCGACTTACACAACGGTGACACGTGGGTCAGCCCTGTCGGAAAGCCTCGTGGGAAAGCCTCGTGGGAAAGCCTCCTGGGAAAGCCTCGAGGGAAAGCCACAGATGCTTTGATCCACGCGAAGGGAAGCGTGACACTGCTGCTTCAGCTCGGGAGGAAAGCACACGTGCATGCCCCCACTCGAGACGAGGACTGACTCCCCTGGGGAGACTCCAGAAGTAGCCCAAGATTCATGTCAGCACTGGAGAGGAACCCTCACTTTACGGCACCGACTCCACAAAGGTCTTAGGCCCCAGCATCGACGGGAGAGGAATCCCGTGAGTCTCCCCGAGCAACTCGAATGGGGACTGGCCTTTCCTGAGGCCACCAGAGCGGGTCCCTGAGGTCCCCGTCGTAGGTCGAGAGCACCTGCAGCAACTTGAGGAAATCCAGGAGGTTCTCCCTTCCAGGCGAGATGAGGACCATTTCCGCTGAGGTGTCTCAAGGCTAATCACACCTAACCTCTGGAACTTCCAAAGGGTCCTTCACACCCTTGCTGCAACTCAAGAAGATCCCCATCATACCGTCTCCACTCGAGAGGAAGCACGAGAGTCCCACCCACATTCAGAGGAGCCCCGTTTCCGCCTCCTTGCTCGAGAGGAGGTATCCTTTCCCTCAGTGATCGGGAAACAGTTCCCAGTGTTCCTGGCGCATCTAAAGAGGAGGCGATCTCCACAGGAAAGGCGAGAGGAACACCAGGGTCGTGCCACCATTCCCAGAGTACCCCAGATGTCTCAGGCCATTCCAGGGAAACCTGTTTTCCCTGCACTGCCTCGCCTTTCAAGCCGAGGATCGACCCACACCACGGTGGCACGTGGGACAGCCCTGTGGGAAAGCCTCGTGGGAAAGCCTCAAGGGAAAGCCACAGTTGCTTTGATCAACGCGAAGGGAAGCGTGACACTGCTGCTACAGCTCGGGAGGAAAGCACACGTGCCTGCCCCCACTCTAGACGACGAAAGACTCCCCTGGGGAGACTCCAGAAGTAGCCCAAGATCCATGTCAGCACTGGAGAGGAATCCTCAGGTTGGTGCACCAACTCCACTCAAGGTCTTAGGCCCCGGCATCGACGGGAGAGGAATCCCGAGAGGCCCCGGAGCAACTCCCATGGGGACTGGCCTTTCCTGTGTCCACCAGAGCGGGTCCCTGAGGTCTCCATCGTAAGTCGAGAGCACCTGCCGCAACTCGAGAAAATCCAGGAGGTTCTCCCCTCCAGGCGAGATGAGGCCCATTTCTGCTGAGGCGTCTCGAGGCTAATCACACCTAATCTCTGGAACTTCCAAACGGTGCTTCACACCCTGGCTGCAACTCAAGATGTTCCCCGACATACCGTCTCCATTCGAGAGGAAGCACGAGAGTCCCGCCCACATCCAGAGGAGCCCCGTTTCTGCCTACTAGCTCGAGAGGAGGGATCCTTTCCCTGCGTCATCGGGAAAGAAATCCCGGCGTTCCCGTCGCATCTCAAGAGGAGGCGCTCTCCACAGGAAAGGCGAGAGGAACTCCAGGGTCGTGCCACCTTTCCCAGAGTCCCCCAGATGTCTCAGTCCATTCCAGGGAAACCTGTTTTCCCTGCAGTGCTTCGACATTCAACCGAGGATCGACTCACACCAGGTTGGCATGTCGGACAGCCCTGTGGGAAAGCCTCGTGGGAAAGCCTCGTGGGAAAGCCTCATGGGAAAGCCTCGAGGGAAAGCCACAGATCACTGAATTCCCTCGACGGGAAGCCTGACACTGCTGGTAAAGATCGGGAGGAAAGCGCACGTGCAAGCCCCCACTCGAGACGAGGAATGACTCCCCTGGGGAAACTCCAGAAGTACCCCAATTTCCATGTCAGCACTGGAGAGGAATCCTCAGGTTCCGGCACCGACTCCACACAAGATCTTAGGCCCCGGCATCGACGGGAGAGGAATCCCGAGAGGCCCCCATGCAACTCGCTTGGGGACTGTCCTTTCCTAAGGCCACCAGAGCAGGTCCCTGAGGTCTCCGTCGTAAGTCGACAGCACCTGCCGCAACTCGGGAAAATCCAGGAGTTTCTCCCCGCCAGGCGAGATGAGGCCCATTTCCGCTGAGGCGTCTCGATGTTAATCACACCTAACCTCTGGAACTTCCAAAGGGTCCTTCACACCCTTGCTGCACCTCAAGAAGTTCCCCGACATACCCGTCTCCACTCGAGAGGAAGTACGAGTGTCCCGCCCTCATCCAGAGGAGCCCCATTTACGCCTACTAGCGCGAGAGAAGGGACACTTTCCTTGCGTGTTCGGTAAAAAATTCTCGGTGTTCCCGACGCAACTCAAGAGGAGGCGCTCTCCACAGGAAAGGCGAGAGGAACTCCAGGGTCGTGCCACCATTCCCAGAGACCCCCAATGTCTCAGTCCGTTCCAGGGAAACCTGTTTTCCCTGCACTGCTTCGACTTTCATGCCGAGGAACGACTCACACCACGGTGGCACGTGGTACAAACCTGTGGGAAGCCTCGTGGGAAAGACTCGAGGGATAGCCACAGATCCCTTGATCCACGGGAAGGGAAGCGTGAATCTGCTGCTTCAGCTCGGGAGGAAAGCGCACATGCATGCCCCCACGCGAGACGACGAAAGACTCCCCTGTGGAGACTCCAGAAGTAGCCCAAGATCCATGTCAGCACTGGAGAAGAATCCTCAGGTTCCGGCACCGACTCCACACAAGGTCTTAGGCCCCGGCATCGACGGTAGAGGAATCCCGAGAGGCCCCCGAGCAACTCGCATGCGGACTGGCCTTTCCTGAGGCCACCAGAGCGGGTCCCTGAGGTCCCCGTCGTAAGTCGAGAGCACCTGCCGCAACTCGAGAAAATCCAGGAGGTTTTCCCCTCCAGGCGAGATGAGGCCCATTTCCGCAGAGGCGTCTCGAGGCTAATCACACCTATCCTCTGGAACTTCCAAAGGGTCATTCACACCCTTGCTGCAACTCAAGAAGTTCCCCGACATACCCGTCTCCACTTGAGAGGAAGCACGAGAGTCCTGCTCACATCCAGAGGAGCCCCGTTTCCGCCTCCTAGCTCGAGAGGAGGGATCCTTTCCTTGCGTGGTCGAGAAAGATTTCCCGGCGTTCCCGACGCCTCTCAAGAGGTGGCGCTCTCCAGAGGAAAGGCGAGAGGAGCTCCATGGTCGTGCCACCAATCCCAGAGTCCCCCAGATGTCTCAGTCCATTCCAGGGAGACCTGTTTTCCCTGCACTGCCTCGACTTTCAAGCCGAGGATCGACTAACACCACGGTGGCACGTGGGACAGCCCTGTGGGAAATCCTCGTGGGAAAGCCTTGTTGGAAAGCATCATGGGAAAGCCTCGAGGGAAAGCCACTGATACCTTGATCCATGCGACTGGAGCATGACACTGCTGCTACAGCTAGGGAGGAAAGCGCAGGTGCATGCCCCCACTCGAGACGAGGACTGACTCCCCTGGGGAGACGCCAGAAGTACCCCAAAATCCATGTCAGAACTGCACAGGAAACCTCAGATTCCGGAACAGACTCCACACAAGGTCTTAGGCCCCGGCATCGACGGGAGAGGAATCCCGAGAGGCCCCGAGCAACTCGCATGGGGACTGGCCTTTTCTGAGGCCCCCAGAGCGGGTCCTTGAGGTCCCCGACGTAAGTCGAGAGCAACTGCCCTATCTCGAGAAAATCCAGGAGGTTCTCCCCTCCAGGCGAGATGAGGCCCATTTCTGCTGAGGCGTCTCGAGGCTAATCACACGTAACCTCTGGAACTTCCAAGGGTCTTTCACACCCTTGCTGCAACTCAAGAAGTTCCCCGACATACCCGTCTCCACTCGAGAGGAAGCACGAGAGTCCCGCCCACTTCCCGAGGAGCCCCGTTTCCGCCTCCTAGCTCCAGAGGAGGGATCCTTTCCCTGCGATGTCGGGAAAGAATTCCCGGCGTTCCCGTCGCATCTCAAGAGGAAGGGCTCTCCACAGGAAATGCGAGAGGAATTCCAGGGTCGTGCCACATTCCCAGAGTCCCCCAGATGTCTCAGTCCATTCCAGGGAAACCTGTTTTCCCTGCACAGCCTCGACCTTCAAGCCGAGGATTGACTCACACCACGGTGGCACGTGGGACAGCCCTGTGGGAAAGCCTCGTGGGAAAGCCTCGTGAAAAATCCTCGTGGGAAAGCCTCGAGGGAAAGCCACAGATCCCTTGATCCACGCGAAAGGAAGCGTGACACTGCTGCTACAGCTCGGGAGGAAATCGCACGTGCATGCCCCCACTCGGAACGAGGACTGACTCTCCTCGGAGACTCCAGAAGTACCCGAAGGTCCATGTCAGCACTGGAGAGGAATCCTCAGCTTCCGGCACCAGCTCCATACAAGGTCTTAGGCCCCGACATCGACGGGAGAGAAATACCGAAAGGCTCCCGAGCAACTCGCATGGGGACTGGCCTTTCCTGAGGCCACCAGATGGTGTCCCTGTGGTCCCCGTCGTAAGTCGAGAGCACCTGCCGCAAGTCGAGAAAATCCAGGAGGTTGTCCCCTCCAGGCGAGATGAGGCCCATTTCCGCTGAGGCGACTGGAAGCTAATCACACCTAATCTCTGGAACTTCCAAAGGGTCCTTCACAGCCTTGCTGCAACTCAAGAAGTTCCCCGACATACCCGTCTCCACTCAAGAGGAAGCACGAGAGTCCCGCCCACATACAGAGGGGCCCCGTTTCTGCCTCCTAGCTCGAGAGGAGGGATCCTTTCCTTTCGTGGTCGGCAAAGAATTCCCGGCGTTCCCGTCGCATCTCAGGAGGAGGCGCTCTCCACAGGAAAGGCGAGAGGAACTCCAGGGTCCTGCCACCATTCCCAGAGTCCCCAAGATGTCTCAGTGCATTCCAGGGAAACCTGTTTTCCCTGCACTGCCTCGACATTCAAGCCGTGGATCGACTCACATCACGGTGGCACGTGGGACAACAATGTGGGAAAGCCTCGTGGGAAAGCCTCGTGTGAAAGCCTCCAGGGAAAGCCATAGATCCCTTGATCCACGCGAAGGGAAGCGTGACACTGCTGCTACAGCTGGGGAGGAAAGCGCACGTACATGCCCCCACTCGAGACGGGGACTGACTCCCCTTGGGAGACTCCAGAATTTCACTAAAATCCATGTCTGCACTGGAGAGGAAACCTCAGGTTCCAGCACCGACTCCACACAAGGTCTTATGCCCCGGCATCGAAGGGAGAGGAATCCCGAGAGAACCCCGAGCAACTAGCAAGGGGACTGGCCTTTCCTGATGCCACCAGAGCGGGTCCCTGAGTTCCCCGTCGTCAATCGAGAGCACCTGTCACAACTTGAGAAAATCCTGGAGGTTCTACCCTCCAGGCCAGATGAGGCCCGTTTCCGCTGAGGCGTCTGGAGGCTAATACACCTGGCCTCTGGAAATTCCTACGGGTCCTTCACACACTTGCTGCAACTCAAGAAGTTCCCCGCATAACCCTCTCCCCTCAAGAGGAAGAACGAGAGTCCCGCCCACATCCAGAGGAGCCCCGTTTCCGCCTCATAGCTTGAGAGCAGGGATCCCTTCAATGCGTGGTCAGGAAAGAATTCCCTGCGTTTCCGTTGCATCTCAAGAGGAGGCGCTCTCCACAGGAAAGGCGAGAGGAACTCCAGGGTCGTGCCACCATTCCCAGAGTCCCCCAGATGTCTCCGTCCATTCCAGGGAAACCTGTTTTCCCTTCACTGCCTCGACTTTCAAGCTGAGCATCGACTCACACCACCGTGACACGTGGGAGAGCCCTGTGGGAAAGCCTCCTGGGAAAGCCTCGTGGGAAAGCCTCGAGGGAAAGCCACAGATCCCTTGATCCTCGCGAAGGGAAGCTCAACACTGCTGCTGCAGCTCGGAGGAAAGTGCACTTGCATGCCCCACTCATTACGACTACTGACTCCCCTGGGGAGACTCCAGAATACCCCAAGATCCATGTCAGCACTGGAGAGGAATCCTCAGATTCCGGCACCGACTCCACACAAGGTCTTAGGCCCCGGCATCGACGGGAGAGCAATCCCGAGAGGCCCCCGAGCAACTCGCATGGGGACTGGCCTTTCCTGAGGCCACCAGAGCGGGTCCCTGAGGTCCCCGTCGTAATGAGAGAACACCTGCACCAACTCGAGAAAATGCAGGAGGTTCTCCCCTCCAGGGGAGATGAGGCCCATTTCCTCTGAGGCGTCCCCAGGCTAATCACACCTAACCTCTGGAACTACCAAAGGGGCCTTCACACCCTTGCTACAACTCAAGAAGTTCCCCGACATACCCGTCTCCACTCAAGAGGAAGGACGAGAGTCCCGCCCAATCCAGAGGAGCCCCGTTTCCGCCTCCTAGCTAGAGAAGAGGGATCCTTTTCCTGCGTCGTCGGGAAAGAATTCCCGGCGTTTCCGTCGCAACTCAAGAGGAGGTGCTCTCAACAGGAAAGGCGACAGGAACTCCAGGGTCATCCTACCATTCCCAGAGTCCCCCAGATGTCTCAGTCTATTCCAGGGAAACCTGTTTTCCCTGCACTGCCTCGACTTTCAAGCCGAGGATCGACTCACACCATGGTGGCACGTGGGACAACCCTGTGGAAAAGCCTCGTGGGAAAGCCTCATGGGAAAGCCTCGAGGGAAAGCCACATGTCCCTTGATCCAAAAGAAGGGAATGGTGACACTGCTGCTACAGCTCGGGAGGAAAGCGCACTTGCATGCCCACACTCGAGACCAAGACTGACTCCCCTGGGGAGACTACAGAAGTACCCCAAGATCCATGTCAGCCCTGGAGAGGAATCCTCAGGTTCCGGCACCGACTCCACACAAGGTCTTAGGCCCCGGCACTGACGGGAGAGGAATCCCGAGAGTTCCCTTGCAACTTGCATGGGGACTGGCCTTTCCTGAGGCCACCAGAGCGGGTCCCTGAGGGCCCCATCGTAGGTCGAGAGCACCTGCCGCAACTTGAGAAAATCCAGGAGGTTCTCCCCTCCAGGCGAGATGAGGACCATTTCCGCTGAGGTGTCTCAAAGCTAATCACACCTAAACTCTGGACCTTACAAAGGATCCTTCACACCCTTGCTGCAACTCAAGAAGATCCCCAACATACCCGGCTTCACTCGAGAGGAAGCACAAGAGTCCCGCCCACATTCAGAGGAGCCCCGATTCCCCTCCTAGCTCAAGAGGAGGGATCCTTTCCCTCAGTGATCGGGAAAGAGTTCCCAGTGTTCCCGGCGCATCTCAAGAGGAGGCGATCTCCACAGGAAAGGCGAGAGGAACTCCAGGGTCTTGCCACCATTCCCAGAGTCCCCCAGATGTCTCAGTCCATTCCAGGGAAATCTGTTTTCCCTGAACTGCCTCGACTTTCAAGCCGAGGATCGACTCACACAGCGGTGACACGTGGGTCAGCCCTGTGGCAAAGCCTCGTGGGAAAGCCTCGTGGGAAAGCCTCGTGGGAAAACCTCCAGGGAAAACCAGAGATCCCTTGATTCACGCGAACGGAAGCGTGACACTGCTGCTACAGCTCTGGAGGCAAGCGCACGTGCATGCCCCCACTCGAGACGAGGACTGACTCCCCTGGGGAGACTCCAGAAGTAACCCAAGACCCATGTCAGCACTGGAGAGGAATCCTCAGGTTCAGGCACCGACTCCACACAATGTCTTAGGCATCGGCATCGACAGGAGAGGAATCCCGAGAGGCCCCCTAGCAACTCGCATGGGGACTGGCGTTTCCTGAGGCCACCAGAGCGGGTCCCTGAGGTCCCCGCCGTAAGTCGAGAGCACCTGCCGCAACTCGAGAAAATCCAGGAGGTTCTACCCACCAGGCGAGATGAGGCCCATTTCCGCTGAGGTGTCTCGAGGCTAATCACACCTAACCTCTGGAACTTCCAGAGGGTCCTTCACACCCTTGCTGCAACTCAAGAAGATCCCCGACATACCAGTCTCCACCCGAGAGGAAGCACGAGAGACCCGCCCACATCCAGAGGAGCCCCGTTCCTGCCTCCTAGCTCGAGAGGAGGGATCCTTTCCCTGCAGGTTCGGGAAAAATTCCCGGCGTTCCCGTCGCATCTCAAGAGGAGGCGCTCTCCACAGGAAAGGCGAGAGGAACTCCAGGGTCGTGCCACCATTCCCAGAGTCCCCCAGATGTCTCAGTCCATTCCAGGGAAACCTGTTTTCCCTGCACTGCCTCGACTTTCAAGCCGAGGATCGGCTCACACCACGGTGACACGTGGGAGAGCCCTGTGGGAAAGCCTCGTGGGAAAGCCTCGTGGGAAAGCCTCGAGGGAAAGCCACAGATCCCTTGATCCACGCCAAGGGAGGCGTGACACTGCTGCTACAGCTCCGGAGGAAAGCGCACGTGCATGGCCCCACTCGAGACGAGGACTGACTCCCCTGGGGAGACTCCAGAAGTACCCCAAGATCCATGTCAGCACTGGAGAGGAATCCTCAGGTTCCGGCACCGACTCCACACAAGGTCTTAGGCCCTCGAATAGACGGGAGAGGAATCCCGAGAGGCCCCCGAGCAACTCGCATGGGGACTGGCCTTTCCTGAGGCCACCACAGAGAGTCCCTGAGGTCCCCTTCGTAAGTCGAGAGCACCTGACGGAACTCGAGAAAATCCAGGAGGTTCTCCCCTCCAGGCGAGATGATGCCCATTTGCGCTGAGGCGTCTCGAGGCTAATCACACCTAACCTCTGGAACTTCCAAAGGGTCCTTCACACCCTTGCTGCAACTCAAGAAGTTCCCCGACATACCCGTCTCCACTCGAGAAGAAGCACGAGAGTCCTGCCACATCCAGAGGAGCCTCGTTTCCGCCTCATGGCTCGAGAGGAGGGATCCTTTCACTGCGTGGTCGGGAAAGAATTCCCGGCTTTCCCCTCGCATCTCAAGAGGAGACGCTCTCCACAGGAAAGGCGAGAGGATCTCCAGGGTCGTGCCACCATTCCCAGAGTCCCCCAGATGTCTCAGTCCATTCAAGGGAAACCTGTTTTCCCTGCACTGCCTCGACTTTCAAGCCGAGGATCGACTCACACAACGGTGACACGTGGGTCAGCCCTGTGGGAAAGCCTCGTGGGAAAGACTCGTGGGAAAGCCTCTTGGGAAAGCCTCGTGGGAAAACCTCGAGGGAAAGCCACAGATCCCTTGATCCACGCGAAGGGAAGCGTGACACTGCTGCTACAGCTCTGGAGGAAAGCGCAACTGCATGCCCCCACATGAGACGAGGACTGACTCCCCTGGGGAGTCTCCAGAAGTAGCCCCAAGATCCATGTCAGCACTGGAGAGGAATCCTCAGGTTCAGGCAC
>NW_017190537.1:0-11242 GCF_001704415.2 Capra hircus | reverse complement strand
CTTGACTTGACCTTGAACTTGAACTTGACAACAACGGAGACCTCGAGATTTGCTCAGAGGCACCGGAGGTCCAGAAGCAGGGCCCTGTATCTCCCCTTCCCTTTGTGATCATTGCAAAGACATTCCTAGCTGATAGCGGGAGTGCCCTGAAAGAAGCAAGCAGTGGGAGTGTGTTTGACACGACTGTGTGCCTTCCTGGCCTCAGCTCCACAAGGGGCCTTTCCTCTCGAAGTAGGCCCCATGTCCCCTTGGGGAGGGTGTCCATGCCTCTTTTCTCCTCACTGCCAAAGGTGGAGCCAAGCTCGCTCTGTCAGAGGTACAAAAACAGCAATTGAATGGGTTTTCAAGCTCTTGCTAGGCTGCACCCTTTCAGGGCGCACTTTACTGAAACAGGTGCTCTGTGGCCCCTGGTTGGGTATGGCAGGTTCACAACAGGGTGAGATCCTGTCCAAGCCAAGAATTTTCCTGAAAGACCTAGGCTCACTAGAGCTCTCCTCCAGAGCAAAGGGGATAGAGGAGATGTATGGAGGAGTCTTTGCCTTTCCCTGTGAGTGTGGGGCTAGTCCCTACGGCCCCGCTCAGGGATAACTGCCTCTAAGAAAGGAATGGCAAGAAGCGCTATTCTTGGAGGTTGGGACAGGGAGTTCGCAGCATGTGGGGAAAGAAAGACTTCTTCGGGAAGAAGAGGCAACCACCGGGGGTGTGTTTTGCAAGCCTCTATTTGGAAGGAACAGGTTTGCTTATACAACTCAAGACCTCCAGATCTGCTCAGAGGACTGAAGTTCCAGAGACAGGGCCATGTATCTCCCTTCCCTTTGAGATCCTTGCAAAGACATTCCTATGCAGATCGTGGGAGTGCCCATGAAGAAGCAAGCAGCGGAGTGTGCTTGACATCACTGGCTGCCTACCTGGGCTCAGCTCCTCAAGGGCCTTCTCTCCTGGTAGGCCTATGTCCCCTTTGGGAGAGGGTGGTGCCTCTTCCCTCACACTGCCAAAGGGTGGAGGTGGACAAACTCGTTCTCTCCGAGGTTAAAAAAAAGACAAATTGGATGATTTTTAAGCTCTTGCTATGCTGCACCCTCCAGGACCCACTCGAGCAAACAGGTGCCTGTGGCCCTAGGTCGGGTATGCAGTTCACACACCGGTGTGATCCCGTCAAAGCCAAGAATTTTCCTGACAGACCTAGGCTCACTAGAGCTCTCCCCAGAGGAAAGGGGACAGAAAGACGTGTGTGTGGAGGTGCTCTGCCTTTCCAGGTCCAATCTCAGGGATAACTGCCCTAAGAAAGGAACTGCTGCTGCTGCTGCTGCTAAGTTGCTTCAGTCGTGTTCGACTCTGTGCCGACGCCATAGACGGTAGCCACTAGGCTCCCCCGTCCTGGGATTCTCCAGGCAAGAACAGTAAGTGGGTTGCCATTGCCTTCTCCAATGCATGAAAGTGAAAATGAAAGTGCAGTCGCTCAGTCGTGTCCGACCCTCAGCGACCCACGGACTGCAGCCTACCAGGCTTCTCCGTCCATAGGATTTTCTGAAAGGAACTGCAAGACGCGCTTTCCTGGAGGCTGGGAAAGGAGTTCGCAGGATGTGGGGAAAGAGATCCTCCTTCGAGAAGAATAGGCGCCACTTGTTTTGTGTTGCAAACTCTATTTGGAAGGAACAGGTTAGCTTATACAAAGGGAGACCTCCAGATCTGCTCAGAGGACCGAAGTTGCAGAGCAGGTCGGTGTATTTTCCCTTCACTTTGCGATCCTTGCAAAGACATTCCTTGCTGATAGATATTCAGCAAGGGCCTTTGAGACTGTTGTTTTCTTTCCTAGGTTCAAAGATTCTTCAGTTCCTAATATAGATATCCTAGAAATTATCTGACATCCGTGAAAATCTGATATGTCCTGGTCAAATGCTGTCAGTTATAATTCCAGTTATCATATAAAGCATTTCAAGTCGCAGCAGTGACCAATTACATTGTCAATTTCTATTTAATCAGGTTTTTAACCATGTCTTCTATGATTTCACACTGATGCCTTTACAGAAATACTGCTACTTCAAGATATATGGAATATACATTTTTTAAGCTTACCGATAATTTGTTTGTTTGTTTGTTTGTCTTCTGGTACTGGTACAAGATGGAATTTAGTCTTCTCTAGGTTAAGAGAACAAAGTTTTCTAGAATGCAATTTTTGATAACAGACTATGAGTTTCTTTACTTTCATTGATTTATAATTGTTTTCATCATCTGTTTGTTTTCGGTAAAGAATAAGCCTTATTTAAGATTTTATACATTTAGGATGGCTTACTCTTGGGTTCCTTCCCTTCAGATTCTTAAGTGGGACAAGATCTTTTCCAGAGAGGGACAATCCAAGCTTTTTATTAGTTGATCTGCCCCTGACATCAGAGTCAATTTGAGCATGAGTTGGCCTATAATTTAGGCATGAACTATGACTACATAAAGAAAAGGTGACTTTATGATTCAGGATGGCCATGATATGCTTGCACTTCAGAGAAAATGGGTAAAAATGATTTTTTTTCTTCAAAACTGCACAGCCAGTTCTTTCAGCATATGCAATTGAAAACTCTAGTCATTAGGTCAGTTTTCATTCCAATCCCAAAGAAAGGCAATGACAAAGAATATTCAAGCTGCTGCACAATTGCACTCATTCACACACTAGTAAAGTAATGCTCAAATTCTCCAAGTTCACATGAACTGTGAACTTCCAAATGTTCAAGAGGGATTTAAAACATGCAGAGAACCAGAGATCAAACTGCAACATCCACTGGATCATTGAAAAAGCAAGAGAGTTCCAGAAAAAAGACATCTATTTCTGCTTTATTGACTATGCCAAAGCCTTTGACTGTGGTGGATCACAATAAACTGGGAAAAATTCTGAAAGAGATGGGAATACCAGACCACCTGACCTGTCTCTTGAGAAACCTGTATGCAGGTCAGGAAGAAACAGTTTCGAACTGGACATGGAACAACAGACTGGTTCTAAATAGGAAAAGGAATATGTCAAAGGCAGTGTATTGTCACGCCGGCCTGCTTATTTAACTTATATGCAGAGTACATCATGAGAAACACTGGGCTGGAGGAAGCACACGCTGGAATCCAGATTGGCTGGGAGAAAATATCAAGAATCTCAGATATGCAGATGACACCACCCTTATGGCAGAAAGTGAAGAAGAACTAAAGAGTCTCCTGATGAAAGTGAAAGAGGAGAGTGAAAAAGTTAGCTTAAAGCTCAGCATTCAGAAAACTAAAATCATTGCATCCAGTCTCATCACTTCATGGGCAATAGATGGGAAACATTGGGAAACAGCAGCAGACTATTTTGGGGGGCTTGGAAATCACTGCAGGTGATGGCTGCCTCCATGAAACTTAAAACATATTTATGACTTGGAAGAAAAGTGATGACCAAACTAGACAGCATATTAAAAAGCCGAGACGTTGCTTTGCCAACAAAGATCCATCCAGTCAAGGCTATGGTTTTCCATATGTCATGGATGGGATATGAAAGATGTACTATAAAGAAAGTGACAGCTGAAAATTAGATGCTTTGAACTGTGGTGTTGAAGAAGATGCCTTGTAGGTCGCTTAGACTACAAGGAGACGCAACCACTCCATCCTAAAGGAAATCAGGTCTGAATATAGCATTGGAAGGACTAATACTGAACCTGAAACTCCAATACTTTGGCCACTTGATGTGAAGAGCTGACTCACTTGGAAGTTGCTTTGATTTGCCTGTGAGTGTGGGAGGCCCTCCCTGGGCAAAGGGCCTCAGGGGTCATTGCCACTGAATCACGACCTCCAAGCAAGCGCATTCCAGCTGTGTGACATTCAGGAAGCAGGAGACTGGGAAAACTATCTTCCTTAGAGGAAGGAAAGTCATCCACAGAGAGTGTGTTTTCAGGCCTCTCTTTGCAGCAAGTGTTTTGCTTCTCAGACATCAGAGCTGCAGGCTTGCTCTGAGGGCCTCAATTGCAGAGTCAGGGCTGTGTGTCTCACTGCACTTTCCAAGCATTGCAGACACATTCCTAGGTTGGAGGCAGTGCTTCCCATGAGAAAGAAGCCTCGGGAGTGTGTTGAGCGGGCTGAGTGCCATGCTAGGGTCACCTAGTCGAGGGCACCTTGCACATCCAATGGGCCCCAGGCGAGTAGCTATGGACCGGCCCTTCGTTGAGATATCCCAAAGCAGGGAACAAAGCCAGCTCTGTCAGAAGGAGGAAAACAGCAATGGGATGGATTTTCAAGCAGTTGCTAAGTCACACCACGTTAGGGCTCCCCGGGAAAGAAATGCGAAATTTTGGCCTCTAGGCCCAGTATCCAGATGTGTGCACAGGATATTTTCCCCACAGGATCCAAGAATGTTCCAGACAGACCTAAGCTCACTAGCTCTCTCCTGCAGAGGAAATGAAATATTGTTGCTGAACCACGAAAAGATGCTGGGATTCTTGGCTTATGGAGGAGAAGAATTCAATCCAGGGCCCAAGACGAGGCTTGATTGCTCAGAGCTTTTGTGCAATAGAGTTTTATTAAAGTATAAAGGAGATAGAGAAAGCTTCTGACAGAGACATCACAAGGGCAGAAAACGTACCCCCTTGCTAGTGTTAGTAATGGAGTTATATACTCTCCAATAAGTTATGACGAACAAAAGAATGTCTGGAGGTTGTAAAGACTCACTAGACCTACTCCCATAATTTACATTTTAAGATAACAGGATTAGCCAGAAGGTTTTTTCCAGAGACCGTCCTCAAGAAGGATGCATGATTGTTATATAATCCTAAGGAATGTAGAGGGAAAAACAGTTTGTCCTTTCTTCCTCCTTGAGAATTCTAGACCCCTCTCTCCTTGGGGACCCTTGAACTTCTTAGAAACCTGCCTTGGCAATGACTCTCTCAGAAACATGATTGAACAGCCGTTTGGAGGCTTCCTTTGAC
Organism: Capra hircus; assembly: GCF_001704415.2. Classification (NCBI taxonomy): domain Eukaryota; kingdom Metazoa; phylum Chordata; class Mammalia; order Artiodactyla; family Bovidae; genus Capra; species Capra hircus. The sequence goes on along the minus strand of NW_017190537.1, from coordinate 6,311 downwards.
TTTCCCTGGGAGGGAGGGAGCCCTCCCTGAGCACAGGGCCTCAGGGGCCATGGCCAATGAAAAAGAATCTCCCAGCAAGTGCTTTTCAGCCCTGTGTGACTCTCAGCCCACAGGAGGCTGAGAAAACTCTCTTCCTTGGAGGAAGGAAAGGCAGCCCAAGAGTGTGTTTTCAGGCCTGTATCTTGCAGCAAGTGTTTGGCTTGTTAGACAGAAGACCTGCAGGCCTGTTCCAACAGACTCAATTCCAGAATCAGGGCCTTGTGTCTCCCTGCAGTTTCCTGGCCTTGCAAACACATTCCTAGGTGAGAGCAGTCCTGCCCATGGGGACTGCTGCGGGAGTGTGTCTGAGGGGGGCCAGGTGTCATGCTGGGGTCACCTGGTCGAGGGCACCTTGCACCTCCAATGGACCCCAGGCAAGGAGTTGCAGGCCACCACCTTGCTTCTGAAATCCCAAAATGGGGAGCAAAGCTCGCTCTGTCAGAGGGAAGAAAACAGCAACAGGATGGATTTTCAAGCAGTTGCTAGGCTGTACTGCGTTAGGGCTCCAAGGAAGGAAAATGCGAATTTTAGCCCCTACGACTGGTATCCAGGTGGGCTCCCAGGATGATTTCCCGCAGGATCCAAGAACGTTCCAGACAGACCTGGGCTCACTAGCTCCCTCCTGCAGAGGAAATATGATAGAACAGCTGTTTGGAGGTTGCTTTGACTTCCCCTGGGAGGGTAGGATCCCTCCCTGGGTGCAGGGCCTCAGGGGCCATTGCCGCTGAGAATGCCCTCTGAAGCCAGACCTTTGCCAGCCTTGTATGACTCAGCACGGAGGAGACTGGAAAAGCTCTCTTCCTTGGAGGAAGGAAAGGCAGCCCCAGAGAGTGTGTTTTCACACCTGTATCTTGGCAGCAAGTGTTTGGCGTCTCAGACGTCAGACCTCCAGGCCTGCTCCAACGGCCTCAGTTCCAGAGTCAGGGCCGTGTGTTCTCTGCATTTTCTGAGCCTTGGGAACACATTCCTAGGTCAGAACAGTCCTGCCATGGGGAAGGAGGCTGCGGAGTGTGTCTGAGGGGGTCGGGTGCCATTGCTGGTGTCCAATAGACCCGGTACCTCCAATAGACCCCAGGACAACAGCGGTGGGGCTCCCCCTGGCTTCCGAAATGCCAAAGCGAGAAGCAAAGCTAGCTCTATCAGAAGGAAGAAAAGAGCAATCGGATGGATGTTCAGGCTGTTGCTGGGCCGACCACTTCAGGGTCCCCCCCGAGAGGAACAGGCGCCCTGTGGCCCTAGGTCCGATATGCAGGTTAACACACAGGGTGTGTCCCCATAGGAGCCAAGAATTTTTCCTGACAGATCTAGGCTCACTAGAGCTCTCCTACAGGGCAAAAGGGGTAGAACAGACTGTGGATGTGACTCTGCCTTTCCCAGCGAGCATGGGGCCCTCCCTACGGCCCCGGGCTCCAGGGAAAATTGTCCCTGAAAAATGACCTCCAAGAAGCGCTTTTCCAGCAGGCTGGGATGCAGAGTTCACAGGATGCGGGGAAAGTGATCGTCCTTCAGGGAAGAAGAGGCAGCCACCCAGTGTGTGTTTGCAAGCCTGTATTTGGAAGAAACTGGTTAGCTCCTTCAAGGGGAGACCTCCCAGGTCTGCTCAGAGGACCGAAATTCCAGAGGCAGCACCATGCATCTCCCCTGTCCTTTCTGAGCCTTGGAAAGACATTCCTAGCTTATAGCGGTATTGCTCATGAAGAAGCAGGATGCAGGAATGTGTCAGACATGACTGGGTGCCTTCCTGGGTTCAGCTCCGTGAGGGGCATTTCCACTCAGAGTAGGTCCCATGCCTCCTTGGGGAGGAAGTGGGGCCCGCTTGCCTCCAAATTGCCAAAGGCTGGAACAAAGCTAGTTCTATCAGAGGTAAGAAAAGAGCAATTGGATGGATGTGGAAGCTGTTGCTGGGCCGCACTGCTTCAGGCCCCCCACCCTCCGCCCCGAGAGAAACAGGCGCCCTGTGGCCCTAGGTCCTGGATGCAGTTTCACACATAGAATGTGTCCCCATAGGAGCCAAGAATTTTCCTGACAGACCTAGGCTCACTAGAGCTCTCCTACAGAGCAAAGGGGATGGGACAGATGTGTGGCTGTGGCTCTGCCTTTCCCTGGGAGTGTGGAGCCGCTCCTATGGCCCCGGGCTCCAGGGGAAATTGCCCCTGAATAATGACCTCCAAGAAGCGCTTTTCCAACTGGCTGAGACGTGGAGTTCTCAGGATGCAGGGAAAGCGAGTGTCCTTCGGGAAGCAAAGGCAGTCACCTGTTATCATGACTTACTAGAATAGTAGGTACCTTCTCCGGTTGGGCAGAGGCTTCCCTACCTGATCTGAAAAAGAAAATGAAGTAGCTCGCTGATTTGAGAATAATTCCCAGACTTGGGTTTCCAACCAGTATAGAATCCGACAATGGCCCTGTCTTTGTAGCCGAGTTAATTAACAGGTATGTGAAGCTCTAAATATCAGTGGAAATTACATACAGCATATAGGCCCCAGTGTTCTGGAATGATGGAAAGAAACAACCAAACTCTTGAAGAGACACTTTCAAAATGGATCATAGAGACTGACTGTACATGGATGGGCTTGCTTCCGGCAGACTTACTCATATTACGGGTAACCGCACGTTCCCACAGTTGTTGTCCTTATGAAATTTTCTATGGGAGACCCCTCCCACAGTGAGGCAGGTGTTAGCAGATTTGCCACAAGTAAGGGGGTGGGATTTCACAGCAGATGGAACAATTAGGTAAGGTAATAAATCAGGTAACTAAGTTTGTATAAAAAAGAATATCATTCCCCCTTGAGGAACAGATTCATGAATTTGTGCTCAGTGATCAGGTGTGGCTCAATGACTGGAAACACAATTCCTTGCCTGACATCGGAAAGGTCCTTATACTGTTGTTTTAGCCACAATTCTGAAAGAGATGGGAATACCAGACCACCTAACCTGCCTCTTGAGAAATCTGGATGAAGGTCAGGAAGCAACAGTTAGAGCAGGACATGGAACAACAGACTGGTTCCAAAAAGGAAAAGGAGTATGTCAAGGCTGTATATTGTCACCCTGTTTATTTAACTTATATGCAGAGTACATCATGAAACATGCTGGATGGAAGATACATGAACTGGAATCAAGATTGCCGGTAGAAATATCAATAACTTAGATATGCAGATGACACCACCATTATGGCAGAACGTGAAGAGGAAAGGGTATGTCGGGGAACTTCTTGAGTTGCAGCAAGGGTGTGAAGGACCCTTTGGAAGTTCCAGAGGTTAGGTGTGGTTAGTCTCGAGATGCCTCAGCAGAAATGGGCCTCATGTCGCCTGGAACGGAGAGGCTCCTGGATATTTCCGAGTTTCAGCAGGTGCTCTCCTTGTGTGGAGTCGGGGCCGGAAGCTGAGGATCCTCTCCAGTGCTGACATGGATTTTGGGGTACTTCTGGAGTCTCCACAAGGGAGTCAGGCCTCGTCTCGAGTGGGGGCATGAGCGTGCCATTTCCTCCCATGCTGCAGCAGCAGTGTCACGGTTCCCTTGCGTGGACCAAGGGATCTGTGGCTTTCCCTCGAGTCTTTCCCACGAGGCTTTCCCACAGGGCTGTCCCACGTGTCACGGTGGTGTGAGTCGATCCTCGGCGTGAAAGCCGAGGCAGTGCAGGGAAAACAGGTTCCTGTGGAACGGACTGACACATCTGGGGAGTCTTGGAATGGTGGCACGACCCTGCAGTTCCTCTCCCCTTTCCTTTGGAGAGCGCCACCTTGAGATGCGATGGGAAATGCCGGGAATTCTTTTCCGAACAAGCAGGGAAAGGATCCCTCATCTCGAGGTACGAGCCGGAAACGGAGCTCCTCAGGATGTGGCCGGGACCATCCTGCTTCCTCTTGAGTGGAGACGGGTGTGTCGGGGAACTTCTTGAGTTGCAGCTTGACTGTGAAAGACTCTTTGGAAGTTCCAGAGGTCAAGTGTGATTAGCCTCGAGACACCTCAGTGGAAACTGGCCTCATCTCGCCTGCAGGGGAGAACCTCCTGTATTTTACCGAGTTTCGGCAGGTGCTCTCACTTACGACGGGACTTCAGGGACCCGGTCTGTTGCCTCAGGAAGGCCAGTCCCATGCGAGTTGCTTGGGGCCTCTCAGGATTCCTCTCCGTCGATGCCGGGGCTAAGATCTTGTGTGGAGTCGGTGCCGGAACCTGAGATTCCTCTCCAGTGCTGACAGGGATCTTGGGGTACTTCTGGAGTCTCCCAGGAAAGTCATTCTGCATCTCGAGTGGGGGCATGCACATGCGATTTCCTCCCGAGCTGTAGCAGCAGTGTAACGCTTCCTTCGCGAGGATCAAGGGATCTGTGGCTTTCCCACGAGGCTTTCCCTCGAGTCTTTCCCACAAGGCTGTCCCACGTGCCACCGTGGTGAGAGTCGATCCTCGCTTGAAAGTCGAGGCAGTGCAGGGAAAAAAGGTTTCACTGAATTGGACTGAGACATCTGAGGGACTCTGGAATGGTGGCACGACCTTGGAGTTCCTCTCGCCTTTCCTGTGGAGAGCGCCTCTTCTTGAGATGTGACGGAAACGTCGGGAATTCTTTCCCGAACAGGAAGGAAAGGATCCCTCCTCTCGAGCTAGGAGGCGGAAACGGGCTCCTCTGGATGTGGGCGGACTCTCGTGCTTCCTTTCGAGTGGAGACGGGTATGTCGGGGAACTTCTTGAGTTGCAGCAAGGGTGTGAAGGCCCTTTGGAATTCCAGATGTTCGGTGTGATTAGCCTCAGACGCCTCAGCGGAAATGGGCCTCATCTCGCCTGAAGGGAGAACCTCCTGGATTTTCTCTAGTTGCGGCAGGTGCTCTCACTTACGACGGGGACCTCTGGGACCCGCTCTGGTGGCCTCAGGAAAGGCCAGTCCCATGCTAGTTGCATGGGGCCTCTCGGGATTCCTCTCCCGTCGATGCTGGGGCCTAAGACTTGTGTAGAGTCGGTGCAGAACCGGAGGATTCCCTCCAGTGCTGACATGGTTCTGGGTACTTTTGGAGTCTCCCTAGGGGAGTCAGTCCTCGGTCTCGAGTGGGGCATGCACGTGCGCTTTCCTCCGAGCTGTAGCTGAGTGTCACGCTTCCCTTCGCGTGGATGAAGGATCTGTGGCTTTCCCCTGAGTCTTTCACGAGGCTTTCCACGAGGCTTTCCAAGGCTGTCCGACGTGCCAGCCTGTGGTGTGAGTCGATCCTCGGCTTGAAAGTCGAGGCAGTGCAGGAAAACAGTTTCCTGGATGGATTGAGACATCGGGGGACTCTGGGAATCGTGGCACGACACTGGAGTTCCTCTCGCCTTTCCTGTAGAGAGCGCCCCTCTTGAGCGCGAATGGAGCGCGGAATGCCTTTTCCTGAACACGCAGGGAAAAGACCTCCTCTCGAGCTAGGAGGCGGAAACGGGGCTCCTCTGGATTGTGAGCGGGACTCTCGTGCTTCCTCTCGAGTGGAGAACGGGTTATGTCGGGGGAACTTCTTGAGTTGCAGCAAGGGTGTGAAGGACCCTTTCGAAGTTCCAGAGGTTAGGTGTGATTAGCCTCGAGAGCCTCAGCGGAAATGGGCCTCATCTCGCCTGGAGGGGAGAACTCCTGGATTTTCTCGAGTTGCGGCAGGTGCTCTCGACTTACGACGGAACCTCAGGGACATGATCTGGTGGCCTCAGGAAAGGCCAGTCCCCATGCGAGTTGCTCGGGCCCTCTCGGTATTCCTCTCCATCGATGCCGGGCCTAAGACCTTGTGTGGAGTCGGTGCCGGAACCTGAGGATTCCTCTCCAGTGTTGACATGGATCTTGGGGTACTTCCTGAGTCTCCCCTGTGGAGTCAGTCCTCGTCTCGAGTGGGGGCATGCACGTGCGCTTTCCTCCCGAGCTGTAGCAGCAGTGTCACGCTTCCCTTCGCGTGGATCAAGGGATCTGTGGCTTTCCTCGAGGCTTTCCCTCGATGCTTTCCACGAGGCTTTCCCACAAGGCTGCCCACGTGCCACCGTGTTGTGAGTCGATCCTCGGCTTGAAAGTCGAGGCAGTGCAGGGAAAACAGGTTTCCCTGGAATGGACTGAGACATCTGGGGGACTCTGGGAATGGTGGCACGACCTGGAGTTCCTCTCGCCTTTCCTGTGGAGAGTGCCTCCTCTTGAGATGCGACGGAAAGCCGGGAATTCTTTCCCGACCAGCAGGGGAAGGATCCCTCCTCTCGAGCTAGGAGGCGGAAACGGGGCTCCTCTGGATGAGGGCGGGACTCTCGTGATTCCTCTCGAGTGGAGACGGGTATTGTCG
>NW_017190536.1:0-11243 GCF_001704415.2 Capra hircus | reverse complement strand
GCCAATATGTTAAAAAATCAAGTTTTAGGTGTTTTGGAACAGCTCAGATATTAGTTTAGACTTAGGGGAAACTGCATAACCAGATTCAGACCTTGGAACACTCCCGATTAGATTTTACCACCGCAGGAGAAGCCAATGACTTTTTCCACACTTTCTCTAACTTCATTTCTGGAAAGACTATTCTGTCTACTCTTTATAATCTTGCTCCTCGTAATCATTCTTCCCTGTATTGTCTAGATTCTTCGGCAGAGCATTCGGAATCTCGCGACCAACTGCACCTGATTTTAAACATAAATAATTAATTATTTAAAATAAAAAAGGGTGAGATGCTGGGAGCCAGTGTGAGGAATCCGCCGCGTGACAAGGTCATGAGGAAAGAAGCTGACATACGCAAGGCGTGCTCAGACTTCAGGGATCCCTCTGGAAATTCCTAAGCACGTACCCCAACAAAAATCTGCCGGCTTTTGTGCTCTGCTTTTCCACTCTTCTGACATTTTCTGGAAAAAGTCAAATCAGGGCTTTAGTCTTCTGCATTTGAAAGAGTGTTTCAATCCAAAAACCCCTCGATGGCTTTCTAGCCTGCCTGCAGGACTCGTACAGCTGCGCATGTCATTGTTTGGGCCTCCTGACCGCAGGAGGCACAGGAAGCTTAAAACATCCTAGGAATGTAGGAGCTTCCGAGGAGTCAAAATCTTTAGAATAGGACTGATTAATGGTTTTCACTTTTTGGGTCAATGCTTGCTGCCAAATTTTCATATGCTTTATTTTTAGATATAGTTGGTATATAGAAAAACAAGTAGTAGACCTGGTATTAGCAACATTAGATCTTTGAGTTAAGTACTTCTTTGTTATATCCCACTGCACCTTTGTTCTATAGAGATGTAACTTTAATGCTTTAAGGAGATGCAGATTAAAAAAAAAAAAACTTCAGGGGAAACAAAATTAACATTCATTAAGGAAGAGAGCCAAAAAGTGTTAACAAGCCTCTTGGCCAAAAGATAATGTAAATCACCTGAAACCTTTTCTATACAAAATGATATACGGAAAGAATCTGGGTTGCGAACGCTACATAATTTTGTGTTACCCATTGATATCCGTGTTTTATCAAAAGTATAAAAGGCCTTCTGAACAATAAAGGATGGGGGCCAGTTACTCGGACCAGTTTCTCGAACTAGTCTCTCGGCCTGGTTTCTTGGGACTCTGGCTCCCCCCATATCTCTCTCTCTCTCTTCTTCTCTCCCCTTCCCTCTCTCTGCTCTTTACTTTAACTTCAGGCTGAATCTCCATCTGGGGCGCGGAGGCTCGCCAGGTCTACTTACTTGCCCCGGCTGTTAAGACCCGCACGAAAGGGAGCTTAAGGCGAGGCACCCTTAGATATTCAAGCGGGCGCCGGTGGCCCAACGTAGGAGGTGCAAATTCCTTGTCTGGAATTTTATTGGCCTTCCGGGTAAACCAAGCTATTCAGCCCTCTTCCTCCACTTAATCTTCTTACTACACTATAGTTTCTTAATCTAATCTTACATTAATGAACAAACAAGTCTTTCCACGCCAACGCCGTCCACCCTTCGAATTCCCTGGATCCACCGGGGCTGGACCCTGGCAGGCACCGACTCCACACAAGGTCTTAGGCCCTGGCATCGACGGGAGAGGAATCGCGAGAGGACCCCGGGGAACTCGCACGGGGACTGGCCTTTCCTGAGGCCACCAGAGCGGGTCCCAGTGGTCCCCGTCGTAAGGCGAGAGCACGTACCGCAACTCGAAAAAATCCAGGAGATTCTCCCCTCCAGGGGAGATGAGGCCCATTTCCGCTAAGGCGTCTCGACTCTAAACACACCTAACCTCTGGAATTCCAAAGGATCCTTCACACCCTTGCTGGACCTCAAGAAGTTCCCCAACATACCCGTCTCCACTCGAGAGGAAGCACGAGAGTCCCGGCCACATCCAGAGGAGCCCCGTTTCCGCCTCCAAGTTCGAGAGGAGGGATCCTTTTCCTGCGTGGTCGGGAAAGAATTCCCAGCGTTCCCGTCGCATCTCAAGAGGAGGCGCTGTCCACAGGAAAGGCGAGAGGAACTCCAGGGTCGTGCCACAATTCCCAGAGTCCCCCAGATGTCTCAGTCCATTCCAGGGAAACCTGTTTTCCCTGCACTGCCTCGACTTTCAAGCCGAGGAACGACTCACACCACGGTGGCGCGTGGGACAACCCTGTGGGAAAGCCTCGTGGGAAAGCCTCGAGGGAAAGCCACAGATCCCTTGATTCACGTGAAGGGAACCATGACACTGCTGCTGCAGCTCGGGAGGAAAGCGCACGTGCATGCCCCCACTCGAGACGAGGACTGACTCCCCTGGGGAGACTCCAGAAGTACTCCAAGATCCATGTCAGCACTCGAGAGGATTCCTCAGTTTCCGCACGACTCCAAACAAGGTCTTAGGCCCCCGGCACCGACGGGAGAGGAATCCCGAGATGCCCCGAGCAACTCGCATGGGGACTGGCCTTACCTGAGGCCACCAGATAGGGTCCCTGAGTTCCCCGTCTAAGTCGAAGCACCTGCCGCAACTGAGAAAATCCAGGAGGTTCTCCCCTCCAGGCGAGGTGAGGTCCTTTCTGCTGAGGCGTCTCGAGGCTAATCACACCTACCCTCTGGAACTTCCAAAGGGTCCTTCACACCCTTGCTGCAACTCAAGAAGTTCCCGGATATACCCGTCTCCACTCGAGAGGAAGCACGAGCGTCCCGCCCACATCCAGAGGAGCCCCGTTTCCGCCTCCTAGCTCGAGAGGTGGTATCCTTTCCCTGCAGGGTCCGGGAAAGAATTCCCGGCGTTCCCGTTGCATCTCAAGAGGAGGCGCACTCCACCTGAAAGGCGAGAGGAACTCCAGGGTCGTGCCAGCATTCCCAGAGTCCCCCAGATGTCTCACTCCATTCCAGGGAAACCTGATTTTCGTCTACTGCCTCGAATTTCAAGCCGAGGATCGACTCACACCACGGTGGCACGTGGGACAGCCCTGGTGGGAAAGCCTCGTGGGAAAGCCTCGTGTGAAAGCTCCTGGGAAAGCCTCGATGGAAAGCCACAGATCCCTTAATCCACACGAAGGGAAGCGCCACACTGCTGCCACAGCTCGGGAGGAAAGCAAACGTGCATGCCCCACTCGAGACGAGGACTGACTCCCCTGGGGAGACTCCAGAAGTACCCCAAGATCCATGTCAGCACTGGAGAGGAATCCTCAGGTTCCGGCACCGACTCCACTCAAGGTCTTATGCCGGGCTCCAGCCCCGGTGGATCCAGGGAATTCGAACTGTGGACGGCGTTGTCGTGGAAAGACTTGTTTATTTATTAATGTAAGATTAGATTTGGAAACTATAGTGTAGTAAGAAGATTAAGTGGAGGAAGAGGGCTGAATAGCTTGGTTTACGCGGAAGGCCAATAAAATTCCACACAAGGAATTTGCACCACCTACTTTGGGCCACCGGCGCCCGCTTGAATATCTAAGGGTGCCTCGCCTTAAGCTCCCTTTCGTGCGGGTCTTAACAGCCAGGGCAAGTAAGTAGACCTTGCTAGCCTCCGCACTCCAGGTGGAGATTCAGCCTGAAGTTAAAGTAAAGAGCAGAGAGAAGGAAAGGTAGAGAAGAAGAAAGAGAGAGAAAGACACGGGGGGATCCAGAGTCCCAAGAAACCAGGCTGAGAGACTAGTTCGAGAAGCTGGTCCGAGAAACTGGCCCCCGGACCCTGGTCTCCTCCTTTATTGTTCACAAGGCCTTTTATATTTTTGATAAAACATGGAGATCAATGGATAACACAAAATTATGTAGCGTTCACAACCCAGATTCTTTCTGTATATCATTTTGTATACAAAAGGTCTCAGGTGATTTACATTATCTTCTGGCCAAGAGGCTTGTTAACACTTTTTGGCTCTCTTCCTTAATGAACGTTAATTTTGTTTCCCCTGAAGTGTTTTTCTTTAATCTGCATCTCCTTAAAGCATTAAAGTTACATCTCTATAGAACAAATGTGCAGTGGGTTATAACAAAGAAGGTACTTAACTCAAAGATATAATGTTGCTAATACCAGGTCTACTACTTGTTTTTCTATATACCAACTATATCTAAAAATAAAGGATATGAAAATTTGGCAGCAAGCATTGACCCAAAAAATGAAACTTTTAATCAGTCCTATTCTAAAGATTTTGACTCCTCGAAAGCTCCTGCATTTCTAGGATGTTTTAAGCTTCCTGTGCCTCCTGCGGTCAGGAGGCCTCAAACAATCACAAGCGCAGCTGTACGAGTCCTACAGGCAGGCTAGAAAGCCATCAGAGGGTTTTTGGATTGAAACACTCTTTCAAATGCAGAAGACTAACGCGCTGAATTGACTTTTTGCAGAAAAGGTCAGAAGAGTGAAAAAGCAGAGCACAAAAACCGGCAGATATTTGTTGGGGTACATGCTTAAAAACTTCCAGAGGGGTCCCTGAAGTCTGAGCACGCCTTGCGTATGTCAGCTTCCTTCCTCATAACCTTGTCACGGGCGGGCTTGCTCACACTGGCTCCCGGCAGTCTTAGGCCCCGGCATCGACGGGAGAGGAATCCCGAGAGGCCCCCGAGCAACTCGCATGGGGACTGACCTTTCCTGAGGCCACCAGAGCGGGTCCCTGAGGACCCGTCGTAAGTTGAGAGCACCTGCCGCAACTCGCGAAAATCCAGGAGGTTCTCCCCTCCAGGCGAGATGAGGCCCATTTCCGCTGAGGCGTCTCGAGGCTAATCACACCTAACCTCTGGAACTTCCAAAGGGTCCTTCACACCCTTGCTGCAACTCAAGAAGTTCCGCCACATACCCGTCTCCACTCGAGAGGAAGCACGAGAGTCCCGCCCTCATCCAGAGGAGCGCTGTTTCCGCCTCCTAGCTCGAGAGGAGGGATCTTTCCCTGCGTGGTCGGGAAAGAATTCCCGGCGTTCCCGTCGCATCTCAAGAGGAGGCGCTCTCCAGAGGAAAGGCGAGAGGAACTCTAGGGTCGTGCCACCATTCCCAGAGTCCCCCAGATGTCTCAGTCCATTCCAGGGAAACCTGTTTTCCCTGCACTGCCTCGACTTTCAAGCCGAGGATCGACTCACACCACGGTGGCACGTGGGACAGCCCTGTGGGAAAGCTTCGTGGGAAAGCCACAGATCCCTTGACCCACTCGACGGGAAGCGTGACACTGCTGCTAGAGCTGGGGAGGAAAGCGCACGTGCATGACCCCACTCGATACGAGGACTGACTCCCTTGGGGAGACTCCAGAAGTACCCCAAGATGCATGTCAGCCCTGGAGAGGAATCCTCAGGTTCCGCAACCGACTCCACACAAGGTCTTAGGCCACGGCATCGATGGGAGAGGAATCCCGTGAGTCCCCCGAGCCACTCGCATGGGGACTGGTCTTTCCTGAGGCCACCAGAGCGGGTCCCTGAGGTCCCCGTCGTAAGTCGAGAGCACATGCCGCAACTCGAGAAAATCCAGCAGGTTCTCCCCTCCAGGGGAGATGAGGCCCGTTTCCGCTGAGGCATCTCGAGGCTAATCACACCTAACATCTGGAACTTACAAAGGGTCTTTCACATCCTTGCTGCAACTGAAGAAGTTTCCCGACATACCCGTCTCCACTCGAGAGGAATCACGAGAGTCACGCCCTCATCCAGAGGAGCCCCGTTTCCGCCTCCTAGCTAGATAGGAGGGATCCTTCCCCTGCGTGGTCGGGAAAGAATTCCCGGCGTTTCCGTCGCATCCCAAGAGGAGGCGCTCTCCACAGGAAAGGCGAGAGGAACTCCAGGGTCATTCCACCATTCCCAGAGTCCCCCAGATGTCTCAGTCCATTCCAGGGAAACCTGTTTTTCCTGCACTGCCTCGAATTTCAAGCCGAGGATCGACTCTCACCACGGTGGCACGTGGGACAGCCCTGTGGGAAAGCCTCCTGGGCAAGCCTCGAGGGAAAGACACAGATCCCTTGATCCACGTGAAGGGAAGCGTGACACAGCTGCTACAGCCCGAGAGGAAATCGCACGTGCATGCCCCAATTCGAGACGATGACTGACTCCCCTGGGATACTCCAGAAGTACCCCAAATCCATGTCAGCATTGGAGAGGAATCCTCAGGTTCTGGCACCGACTCCAAACAAGGTCTTAGGTCCCGGCATCAACGGGAGAGGAATACCGAGAGGCACCCGAACAACTCGTATGGGGACTGGCCTTTCCTGAGGCCACCAGAGCGGGTCCCTGAGGTCCCCGACGTAAGTCAAGAGCACCTGCCGCAACTCGAGAAAATCCAGGAGGTTCTCCCCTCCAGGCGAGATGAGGCCCATTTCCGCTGAGGCATCTCGAGGCTAATCACACCTACCTCTGGAAATTCTAAAGGGTCCTTCACACCCTTGCTGCAACTCAAGAATTTCCCCGACATACCCATCTCCACACGAGAGGAAGCACGAGAGTCCCGCCCACATCCAGAGGAGCCCCGTTTCTGCCTCTTTGCTTGAGAGGAGAGATCCTTTCCCTGCATGGTCGGGAAAGAATTCCCGGCGTTCCCGTCGCATCTCATGTGGAGGCGCTCTCCACAGGAAAGGCGAGAGGAACTCCAGGGTCGTGGCACCATTCCCAGAGTGCCCCAGATGTCTCAGTCCATTCCAGGGATACCTGTTTTCCTGCACTGCCTCGACTTTCAAGCCGAGGATCGACTCACACCAATGTGGCTCGTGGGACAGCCCTGTGGGAAAGCCTTGTGGGAAAGCCTCGAGGGAAAGCCTCGAGGGAAAGCCACAGATCCCTTGATCCAAGCGAAGGGAAGCATTACACTGCTGCTACAGCTCGGGAGGAAAGCGCAAGTGCAAGCCCCCACTCGAGACGAGGACTGACTCCCCTGGGGAGACTCTAAAAATACCCCAAGGTCCATGTCAGCACCGGAGAGGAATCCTCAGGTTCCGGCACAGAATCCACACAAGGTCTTAGGCCCCGGCATCGACAAGAGAGGAATCCCGAGATGCCCCCGACCAACTCGCTGGGGACTGACCTTTCCTGAGGCCAACAGAGCGGGACCCTGAGGTCTCCATCATAAGTCGAGAGCACTTGCCGCAACTCGAGAAAATCCAGGAGGTTGTCCCCTCCAGGCGAGATGAGGCCCATTTCTGCTGAGGCGTCTCGAGGCTAATCACACCTAACCTCTGGAACTTCCAAAGGGTCCTTCACACCCTTGCTGCAACTCAAGAAGTTCCCCGACATACCCGTCTCCACTCGAGAAGAATCACGCGAGTCCCTCCCTCATCCAGAGGAGCGCCGTTTTCTGCCTCCTAGCTCGAGAGGAAGGTTCTTTCCCTGCGTGGTCGAGAAAGAATTCCCGGTGTTCCCGTCGCATCTCAAGAGGAGGCGCTCTCCACAGGAAAGGCGAGAGGAACTCCAGGGTCGTGCCACCATTCCAAGAGTCCCTCAGATGTCTCAGTCCGTTCCAGGGAAACCATTTTTCCCTGCACTGCCTCGACTTTCAAGCCGAGGATCGACTCTCACCACGGTGGAACGTGGGACAGCCTTGTTGGAAAGCCTCGTGGGAAAGCATCGTGGGAAAGCCTCGAGGGAAAGCCACACATCCCTTGATCCACGTGAAGGGAAGCGATACACTGCTGCTACAGCTGGGGAGGAAAGCGCACGTGCATGCCCCCACTCGAGAGGAGGACTGACTCCCAAGGGGAGACTCAGGAAGTACCGCAAGATCCATGTCAGCACTGGAGAGGAATCCTCAGGTTCCGGCACTGACTCCACACAAGGTCTTAGGCCCCGGCATCGACAGGAGAGGAATCTCGAGAGGCCCCCGAGCAACTCGCTTGGGGACTGGCCTTTCCTGAGGCCACCAGAGCGTGTCCCTGAGGTCCCCGTCGTAAGTCGAGAGGAACTGCCGCAACTCGAGAAAATCCAGGAGGTTCTCCCCTCCAGGCGAGATGAGGCCCATTTCCGCTGAGGCTTCTCGAGGCTAATCACACCTAACCTCTGGAACTTCCAAAGGGTCCTTCACACCCTTGCTGCAACTCAAGAAGTTCCCCGACATACCCGTCTCCACTCGAGAGGAAGCACGAGAATCCCGCCCACATCCATAGGAGCCCCGTTTCCGCCTCCTAGCGCGAGAGGAGGGATCCTTTCCCTGCCTGGTCTGAAAAGAATTCATGGCGTTCCCGTGGCATCTCAACATGAGGTGCTCTCCACAGGAAAGGCCAGAGGAACTCCAGTGTCGTGCCACCATTCCCAGAGTCCCCCAGATGTCTCCGTCCAATCCAGGGACACCTGTTTTCCCTGCACTGCCTCGACTTTCAAGCCGAGGATCGACTCACTGCACGGTGACACGTGGGACAGCCCTGTGGGAAAGCCTCTAGGGAAAGCCACAGATCCCTTGATCCACTCGACGGGAAGCGTGACACGGCTGCTAGAGCTGGGGAGGAAAGCGCACGTGTATTCCCCCACTCGAGACGTGGACTGACTCCCCTGGGGAGACTCCAAAATTACCCCAAGATCCATGCCAGCCCTGGAGAGGAATCCTCAGGTTCCGCAAACGACTCCACACAAGGTCTTAGGCCCCGGCATCGATGGGAGAGGAATCCCGATAGGCCCCCGAGCAACTCGCATGGGGACTGGCCTTTCCTGAGGCCATGAGAGCGGGTCCCTGAGGTCCACGTCGTAAGTCGAGAGCACCTGCACAACTCGAGAAAATCAGGAGGTTCTACCTTCCAGGCGAGATGAGACCCATTTCCGCTGAGGTGTCTCGAGGCTAATCAAACCTAACCTCTGGAACTTCCAAAGGGTCCTTCACACCCTTGCTGCAACTCAAGAAGTTCCCCGACATACCCGTCTCCACTCGAGAGGAAGCACGAGAGTCCGGCCCACATCCAGAGGAGCCCCGTTTCCCCCTCCTAGATCGAGAGGAGGGATCCATTCCCTGCGTGTTCAGGAAAGAATTCCCGTCGATCCCGTCGCATCTCAAGAAGAGGCGCTCTCCACAGGAAAGGCGAGAGGAACTCCAGGGTCGTGCCACCATTCCCAGGGTCCTTCAGATGTCTCAGTCCATTCCAGGGAAAACTTTTTTCCCTGCACTGCCTCGACTTTCAAGCTGAGTATCGACTCTCACCACGGTGGCACGTGGGACAGCTTTGTGGGAAAGACTCGAGGGAAAGCCTCTTGGGAAAGCCTCGAGGGAAAGCCACAGATCACTTAATCCACGCGAAGAGAAGCGTGACAGTGCTGCTGCAGCTGGGGAGGAAAGCGCACGTGCATGCCCCCACTCGAGACGAGGACTGACTCCCCAGGGGAGACTCAGGAAGTACCCCAAGATCCATGTCAGCACTGGAGAGGAATCCTCAGGTTCCGGCACCGACTCCACACAAGGTCTTAGGCCCCGGCATCGACAGTTGAGGAATCCCGAGAGGCCCCCGAGCAACTCGCATGGGGACTGGCCTTTCCTGAGGCCACCAGAGCGTGTCCCTGAGGTCCCGGTCGTAAGTCGAGAGCACGTGCCGCAACTCGAGAAAATCCAGGAGGTTCTCCCTTCCAGGCGAGATGAGGCCCATTTCCGCTCAGGCTTCTCGAGGCTAATCACACCTAACCTCTGAAACTTCCAAAGGGTCCTTCACATCCTTGCAGCAACTCAAGAAGTTCCCCGACATACCCGTCAACAATCGAGAGGAAGCACAAGAGTCCCGACAACATCCAGAGGAGCCCCCTTTCCGCCTACTAGCTCCAGAGGAGGGATCCTTTCCCTGCCTGGTCTGGAAAGAATTCCTGCCGTTCCCCGTCGCATGTCAAGATGAGGTGCTCTCCACAGAAAGGCGAGAGAAACTCCAGGGTCGTGCCACCATTCCCAGAGTCCCCCAGATGTCTCCGTCCATTCCAGGGATACCTGTTTTCCCTGCACTGCCTCGACTTTCAAGCCGAGGATCGACTCACACCACGGTGGCACGTGGGACAGCCCTGTGGGAAAACCTCGTGGGAAAGCCTCATGGGAAAGCCTCGAGGGAAAGCCACAGATCCCTTGATACACGTGAAGGGAAAGCCGTGACACTGCTGCTACAGCTCGGGAGGAAAGAGCACGTGCATGCCCCCACTTCAGACGAGGACTGACTCCGCTGGGGAGACTCCAGAAGTACCCCCAAGGTCCATGTCAGCACTGGAGAGGAATCCTCATGTTCCGGCACCGACTCCACACAATTTCTTAGGCCCCGGCATCGATGGGAGAGGAATCCAGAGTGGCCCTCGAGCAACTCGCATGGGGACTGACTTTCCTGAGGCCACCAGAGCGGGTCCCTGTGGTCCCCGTCGTAAGTCGAGAGCATCTGCCGCAACTCGAGAAAATCCAGGAGGTTCTCCCCTCCAGGCAAGATGAGGCCCAATTCCGCTGAGGCTTCTCGAGGCTAATGACACCTAACCTCTGAAACTTCCAAAGGGTCCTTCACACCGTTGCTGCAACTCAATAAGTTCCCCGACATAACCGTCTCCACTTGAGAGGAAGCACGAGCCTCCGGCCACATCCAGAGGAGCCCCGTTTCCGCCTCCTAGCTCGAGAGGAGGGATCCTTTCCCTGCGTGTTCGGGAAAGAATTCCCGGTGTTTTCCGTCGCATCTCAAGAGGAGGCGCTCTCCACAGGAAAGGCGAGAGGAACTCCAGGGTCGAGCCACCATACCCAGAGTCACCCAGATGTCTCAGTCCATTCCAGGGAAACCAGCTTTCCCTGCACTGCCTCGACTTTCAAGCCGAGGATCTTCTCACACCACGGTGGCACGTGGGACAGCCCTGTGGGAAAGCCTTGTGGGAAAGCCTCCTGCGAAAACCTCGAGTTAAAGCCACAGATTTCTTCATCCACGCGAAGGGAAGCATGACACTGGTACTACAGCTCGGGAGGAAAACGCACGTGCATGGGCCCCACTCGAGACGAGGACTGACCCCCTGGGGAGACTCCAGAAGTACCCCAAGATCCATGTCAGCACTGGAGAGGAATCCTCAGGTTCTGGCACCTGCTGCGAGCCAGTGTGAGGAATCCCGCCGTGACAAGGTCATGAGGAAGGAAGCTGACATACGCAAGGCGTGCTCAGACTTCAGGGGGACCCTCTGCAAATTCCTTAGCACGTACCCCAACAAAAATCTGCTGGCTTTTGTGCTCTGCTTTTCACTCTTCTAAACATTTTCTGGAAAAAGTCAATTCAGGGCTTTAGTCTTCTGCATTTGAAAGAGTGTTTCAATCCAAAAACCCCTCCGATGGCTTTC
>NW_017190535.1:0-11245 GCF_001704415.2 Capra hircus | reverse complement strand
CCCTGACCCCTTGGTCCACGCAAAGGGAAGCGTGACACTGCTGCTTCAGCTCGGGAGGAAAGCGCACGCTGCATTCCCCCACTCGAGACGACGACTGACTCCCCTGGGGAGACTCCAGAAGTACCCCAAGATCCATGTCAGCACTGGAGAGGAATGCTCAGGTTCCGGCACCTACTCCACACAAGATCTACGCCCGGCATAGACGGGAGAGGAATCCTGAGAGGCCCCCGAGCAATTCGGCAAGGGACTGGCCTTTTCTGAGGCCACCAGAGCGGGTCCCTGAGGTCCCCGTCGTAAGTCGAGAGCACCTGCCGCAACGCGAGAAAATCCAGGAGGTTCTCCCCTCCAGGCGAGATGAGGCCCATTTCCGCTTAGGCGTCTCCAGGCTAATCACATCTAACATCTGGAACTTCCAAAGGGTCCTTCACACCCTTGCTGCAACTCAAGAAGTTCCCCGACATACCCGTCTCCACTCGAGAGGAAGCACGAGTGTCCCGCCCACATCCAGAGGAGCCCTGTTTCCGCCTCATAGCTCGAGAGGATTGATCCTTTCCCTGCATGGTCGGAAAAGAATTCAAGGCGTTTCCAACGCATCTTAAGTGGAGGCGCTCTCCACAGGAAAATAGAGGAACTCCAGGGTCGTGCCACCATTCCCAGAGTCCCCCAGATGTCTCAGTCCATTCCAGGGAAACCTTTATTCCCTGCACTGCCTCGACTTTCAAACTGAGGATCGACTCACACCACAGTGGCACGTGGGACAGCCCTGTGGGAAAGCCTCGTGGGAAAGCCTCGAGGGAAAGCCACAGATCCCTTGATCCATGTGAAGGGAAGCGTGACACTGCTGCTACAGATCGGGAGGAAAGCGCACGTGCATGCCCCCAGTTGAGTAGAGGACGACTGCCCTGAGAGACTCCAGAAGTACACCAAGATCCACGTCAGCACTGCAGAGGAATCCTCAGGTTCTAGCACTGACTTCACACAAGATCTTAGGCACCGGCATCGAAGGGAGAGGAATCCCGAGAGGCCCCTGAGCAACTCGCATGGGGACTGGCCTTTCCTGAGGCCTCCAGAGCGGGTCCCTGAGGTCCCCATCGCAAGTTGAGAGCACCTGCCTCAACTCGAGAAAATCCAGGAGGTTCTCCCCTCCAGGCGAGATGAGGCCCATTTCCGCTGAGGCGTCTCGAGGCTAATCACATCTAACATCTGGAACTTCCAAAGGGTCCTTCACACCCTTGCTGCAACTCAAGAAGTTCCCCGACATACCGGTCTCAACTCAAGAGTAACATGAGAGTCCCGACCATTTTCCAGAGTGGCCCCGTTTCCGACTGCTAGCTCGAGAGGAGAGATCCTTTCCCTGCGTGGTCGGGAAAGAATTCCTAGCATTCCTATCGCATCTCAAGAGGAGGCGCTCTCCACACGAAAGACGAGAGGAACTCCAGGATCAGGCCCCATTCCCAGAGTCCCCCTGATTTCTCAGGCCATTGCAGGGAAACCTGTTTTCCCTGCACTGCCTCGACTTTCAAGCCGAGGATCGACTCACACCACCGTGGCACGTGGGACAGCCCTGTGGGGAAGCCTCGTGGGAAAGCCTTGTGGGAAAGCCTCGATGGAAAGCCACAGATCCCTTGATCCACGCGAAGGGAAGCGCCACACTGCTGCTAAAGCTCCGGAGAAAGCGCACGTGCATGCCCCCACTCGAGCCGATGACTGACTCCCCTGCAGAGACTCCAGAAGTACCCCAAGATCCATGTCAGCACTGGAGAGGAATCCTCAGTTTCTGGCACAGACTCCACACAAGGTCTTAAGCCCCGGCTTCGACGGGAGAGGAACCGAGACCGAGCAACTCGCTTGGGGACTGGCCTTTCCTGTGGCCACAAGAGCGGGTGCCTGAGGTCCCCGTCGTAAGTCGAGAGCACCTGCCGCAACTCGAGAAAATCCAGGAGGTTCTCCCCTCCAGGCGAGTTGAGGCCCATTTCCGCTGAGGCGTCTCCAGGATATTCACCTAACCTCTGGAACATCCAAAGGTTTCTTCACACCCTTGCTGCAACTCAAGAAGTTCCCGACATACCCGTCTCCACTCGAGAGGAAGCACGAGAGTCCCGCCCACATCCAGAGGAGCCAGGATTCCGCCTGCTAGCTCGAGAGGAGGGATCCTTTCCCTTCGTGTCGGCAAAGCATTCCCGGCGTTCCCGTCCGACCTCAAGAGGAGGCACTCTCTACAAGAAAGGCGAGAGGAACTCCAGGGTCGTGCCACCATTCCCAGAGTCCCCCAGATGTCTCAGTCCATTCCAGGGAAACCTGTTTTCCCTGCACTGCCTCGACTTTCAAGCCGAGGATCGACTCACACCACGGTGGCACGTGGGACAGCCCTGTGGGAAAGCCTCGTGGGAAAGCCTCGTGGAAAAGCCTCGAGGAAAGCCCCTGATCCCTTGATCCACACGAAGGGAAGCGTGACACTGCTGCTTCGCTCGGGAGGAAAGCGCACGTGCATTCCCCCACTCGAGACGACGACTGACTCCCTGGGGAGACTCCAGAAGTACCCAAGATCCATTCAGCACTGAGAGGAATGCTCAGGTTCCGCACCTACTCCACCAAGATCTTAGGCCACGCATCCACCGAGAGGCCCCCGAGCAACTCGCATGGGACTGGCCTTGCCTGAGGCCACCAGAGCGGGTCCCTGAGGTCCCGTCGTAAGTCGAGAGCACTGCCCGCAACTCGAGAAAATCCAGGAGTTCTCCCCTCCAGGCGAGATGAGGCCATTTCCGCTGAGCGTCTCGAGGCTAATCACACCTAAACTCTGGAACTTCCAAAGGGTCCTCACACCCTTGCTGCAACTCAAGAAGTTCCCGAGATACCAGACTACACTCGAGAGGAAGCACGAGAGTCCTGCCCACATCCAGAGGAGCCCCGTTTCCGCCTCCTAGCTCGAGAGGAGGGATCCTTTCCCTGCGTGGTCGGGAAAGAATTCCCGGCTTTCCCGTCACATCTCAAGTGGAGGCGCTCTCCACAGGAAGGCGAGAGGAACTCCAGGGTTGTGCCACATTCCAGAGTCCCCCAGATGTGTCAGTCCATTCCAGGAAACCTGTTTTCCCTGCACTGCCTCGACTTTCAAGCGAGGATCGACTCACACCTCGGTGGCACGTTGGGACAGCCCTGTGGGAAGGCCTCGTGGAAAGCCTCTAGGGAAAGCCACAGATCCGTTGATCCACGCGAAGGGAAGCGCCACACTGCTGCTGCAGCTCGGGAGGAAAGCGCTCTTGCATGCCCTGACTCGAGACGAGGATTGACTCCCCTGGTGAGCCTCCAGAAGTAACCCAAGATCCATGTCTGCCACTGAAAAGGAAACCTCAGGTCCAGCACCGACTCCACACAAGGTCTTAGGCCCCAGCATCGACTGAGAGGAATCCCGAGAGGCGCCCAAAGCAACTCGCATGGGTACTGTCCTTTCCTGAGGCCACCAGAGCGGGTCCCTGAGGTCCCCGATGTAAGTCGAGAGCACCTGCCGCAACTCGAGAAAATCCCGGAGGTTCTCCCCTAAAGGCGAGTTGAGCCCATTCCGCAGAGGTGTCTCGAGGCTAATCACACCTAACCTCTGGAATTTCCAAATGGTCCTCAAAACCATGCTGCAACTCAAGATGATCCCCGACATACCCGTCTCCACTCGAGAGGAAGCACGAGAGTCCGCCCACATCCAGAGGAGCCCCGTTTCCGCCTCTAGCTCGAGAGAGGGATCCTTTCCCTGCGTGTCGGGAAAGAATTCCGGCGTTCCCGTCGCATCTCAAGAGGAGCACTTTCCACAGGAAAGCGAGAGGAACTCCAGGGTCGTGCCACCATTCCCAGAGTCCCCTGGATGTCTCAGTCCATTCCAGGGAAAGCTGTTTTCCCTGCAGTGCGTCGGCTTTCAAGCCGAGGATCGACTCACACCATGGTGGCACGTGGGACAGCCTTGTGGGAAAGCCTCGTGGGAAAGCCTCGAGGGAAAGACCCTGATCCCTTGATCCACGCAAAGGGAATCGCGACACTGCTGCTACAGCTCGGGAGGAAAGCGCACGTGCATGCCCCCTCTCGAGACGAGGACTGACTGCCCTGGGGGAGACTCCAGAAGTACCCTAAGATCCATGTTTGCACTGGAAAGGAATCCTCAGGTTCCGGCACTGACTCCACACAAGGTCTTAGGCCCCAGCATCGAAGAGACAGGAATCCCGATAGGCCCCAGAGCAAACTCGCATGGGGACTGGCCTTTCCTGAGGCCACCAGAGCGGATCCCTGAGGTCCCCGGTCGTAAGTCGAGAGCACCTGCCGCATCTCGAGAAAATCCAGGAGGTTCTCCCCTCCAGGCGAGATGAGGCCCATTTCCGTTGAGGCAACTAGGGGGTAATCACGCCTTTAACTCTGGAACTTCCAAAGGGTCCTTCACACCCTTGCTGCAACTCAAGAAGTTCCCCGACATACCCGTGTCCACTCAAGAGGAATCCGAGAGTCCCGCCCATATCCAGAGTGGCCCCGTTTCCGCCTGCTACCTCGAGAGGAGGGATACGTTCCCTGCGTGTCAGGAAAGAATTCCCGGCGTTCCCGTCGCATCTCAAGAGGAGGCGCTCTCCACAGGAAAGCCGAGAGGAACTCCAGGGTCGTGCACCATTCCCTGAGTCCCCCAGATGTCTCAGTCCATTCCTGGGAAAACTGTTTTCCCTTCACTGCCTCGACTTTAAAGCCGAGGATCGAACTCACACCACCGTGGCACGTGGGAAAGCCCTGTGGGAAAGCCTCGTGGGAAAGCCTCATGGGAAAGTCTAGATGGAAAGCGACAGATTCCTTGATCCACGAAAAGGGAAGCGTGACACACTGCTACAGCTCGGGAGGAAAGCGCACGTGCATGCCCCCACTCGAGACGAGTACTTACGCCTCTGGGGAGATTGCAGAAGTCCCGGAAGATCTATGTCGGCACTGGAGAGGAATCCTCAGGTTCCGGCACTGACTCCACACAAGGTCTTAGGCCCCGGCATCGACGGGAGAGGAATCCCGAGAGGCCCCCGAGCAACTCGCATGGGGACTGGCCTTTCCTGAGGCCACCAGAGTGGGTCCCTGAGGTCCCCGTCGTAAGTCGAGAGCACCTGCCGCAACTCGAGAAAATCCAGGAGGTTCTCCCCTCCAAGCGACATGAAGCCCATTTCCGCTGAGGTATCTCGAGGCTAATCACTCCTTACCTCTGGAACTTCCAAAGGGTCCTTCACACCCTTGCTGCAACTCAAGAAGTTCCCGCGACATACCCGTCTCCACTCGAGAGGAAGCAGGAAAGTGCCGCTCACATCAAGAGGAGCCAAGTTTCCGCCTCCTAACTCGAGAGGTTTGATCCTTTCCCTGCGTGGTGGGGAAAGAATTCGCCGGCGTTCACCGTCGCATCTCAAGACGAGGCGCTCTCCAGAGGAAAAGCGAGAGGAACTCCAGGTTCGTTCCACCATTGCCTGAGTCCCCCAGATGTCTCAGTCCATTCCAGGGAACCTGGTTTCCCTGCACTGCCTCGACTTTCAAGCCGAGGATCGACTCACACCACTGTGGCACGTGGGAAAGCACTGTGGGAAAGCCTCGTGGGAAAGCCTCATGGGAAAGTCTAGAGGGAAAGCCACAGATCCCTTGATCCACGAAAAGGGAAGCGTGACACTGCTGCTACAGCTCGGGAGGAAAGCGCACGTGCATGCCCCACTCGAGACGAGGACTTACGCCTCTGGGGAGACTACAGAAGTCCCCGAAGATCCATGTTGGCACTGGAGAGGAATCCTCAGGTTCCGGCACTGACTCCACACAAGGTCTTAGGCCCCGCATCGACGGGAGAGGAATCCCGAGAGGCCACCGAGCAACTCGCATGGGGACTGGCCTTTCCTGAGGCCACCAGAGTGGGTCCCTGAGGTCCCCGTCGTAAGTCGAGAGCACCTGCCGCAACTCGAGAAAATCCAGGAGGTTCTCCCCTCCAGGCGACATGAGGCCCATTTTCGCTGAAGTATCTCGAGGCTAATCACACCTTACCTCTGGAACTTCCAAAGGGTCCTTCACACCCTTCGCTGCAACTCAAGAAGTACCCCGACATACCCGTCTCCACTCGAGAGGAAGCAGGAAAGTGCCGCCCACATCAAGAGGAGCCACGTTTCCGCCTCCTAGCTCGAGAGGTTTGATCCTTTCCCTGCGGTGGTGGGGAAAGATTTCGCGGCGTTCCCGTCGCATCTCAAAGAGGAGGCGCTCTCCAGAGGAAAAGCGAGAGGAACTCCAGGTTCGTGCCACCATTGCCAGAGTCCCCCAGATGTCTCAGTCCATTCCAGGGAACCTGGTTTCCCTGCACTCCTCTCGACTTTCAAGCCGAGATCGACTCACAGCACAGTGGCACGTGGGGCAGCCCTGTGGGAAAGCCTCGTGGGAAAGCCTCGAGGGAAATCCACAGATCCCTTGATCCACGCGAAGGGAAGCGTGACACTGCTGCTACAGCTCGGGAGGAAAGCGCACGTGCATGGCCCCACTCGAGACGAGGACTGACACCCCTGGGGAGACTCCAGAAGTACCCCAAGATCCAGGTCAGCACTGGAGAGAATCCTCAGGTTCCAGCACCGACTCCACACAAGGTCTTAGGCCCCTGCATCGACGTGAGAGGAATCCCGTGAGGCCCCAGAACAACTTGCATGGGACTGATCTTTCCTGAGGCCACCACAGTGGGTCCCTGCGGTCCCCTGTCGTAAGTCGAGAGCACCTGCTGCAACTCGAGAAAATCCAGGAGGTTCTCCCCTCCAGGCGAGCTGATTCCCATTACCGCTGAGGTATCTCGAGGCTAATCACACCTTACCTCTGGAACTTCCAAAGAGTCCTTCACACCCTTACTGCAACTCAAGAAGTACCCCGACATACCCGTCTCCACCCGAGAGGAAGCACGAGAGTCCTGCCCACATCCAGAGGAGCCCCGTTTCCGCCTCCTAGCTCCGAGAGCAGGGATGCTTTCCCTCCGTGGTCGGGATAGAATTCCCGGTGTTCCCATCACATCTCAAGAGGAGGCGGGCTCCACAGGAAAGGCGAGAGGAACTCCACGGTCGAGCCACCATTCCCAGAATCCTCTGGATGTCTCAGTCCATTCCAGGGAAACCTGTTTTCCCTGCACTGCGTCGAATTTCAAGCCGAGGATCGAATCACACCACGGTGGCACGTGGGACAGCCTGTGGGAAGCCTTGAGGGAAAGACACAGATCCCTTGATCCACGCGAAGGGAAGCGCGACACTGCTGCTACAGCTCGGGAGGAAAGCGCACGTGCATGCCCCGACTCGAGACGAGGACTGACTGCCCTGGGGAGACTCCAGAAGTACCCTAAGATCCATGTCTGCACTGGAGAGAAATCCTCAGGTTCGGCACTGAGTCCACAGAAGGTCTTAGGCCCCAGCATGGACGGGAGAAGAATCCCGAGAGGCCCTCGAGCAACTCGCATGGGGACTGGCCTTTCCTGAGGCCACGAGAGCGGGTCCCTGAAGTCCCCATCGTAAGTCGAGAGCACCTGCCGCAACTCGAGAAAATCCAGGAGGTTCTCCCCTCCCGGCGAGATGAGTCCATTTCCGCTGAGGCGTCTCAAGGCTAATCATACCTAACCTCTGGAAATTCCAAAGGGTCCTTCACACCCTTGCTGCAACTCAAGAAGTTCCCCGACATACCCGTGTCCACTCGAGAGGAGGCCACGAGAGTCCCACCCACATCCACAGTAGCCCCGTTTCCGCCTCCTACCTCGAGAGGAGGATCCTTTCCCTGCGTGGTCGGGAAAGAATTCCCGGCGTTTTCCGTGGCATCTCAAGAGGAGGCGCTCTCCAGAGGAAAGGTGAGACGAACTCCAGGGTCTTGCCACCATTCCCAGAGTCCACCAGATGTCTCCGTCCATTCCAGGGAAACCTCTTTCCCTGCACTACCTCGACTTTCAAGCCGAGGATCGACTCACACCACGTGACACGAGGGACAGCCCTGTGGGAAAGCCTCGTGGGAAAGCCTCGTGGGAAAGCCTCGTTGGAAAGCCTCGAGGGAAATCACAGATCCCTTGATCCATGCGAATGGAAGCGCGACACTGCTGCTACAGCTAGGGAGGAAAGCGAACGTGCATGCCCCCACTCGAGACGAGGACTGACTCCCCTGGGGAGACTCCAGAAATATCCCAAGATTCATGTCAGCACTGGATAGGAATCCTCAGGTTCCGGCAATGACCCCACACAAGGTCTTAGGCCCCAGCATCGACGGGAGGGGAATCCCGACAGGCACCCGAGCAACTCGCATGAGGACTGGCCTTTCCTGAGGCCACCAGAGTGGGTCCCTGAGGTCCCCGTCGTAAGTCGAGAGCACCTGCCGCAACTCGAGAACATCCAGGAGGTTCTCCCTGCAGGCGAGATGAGGCCAATTTCTGCTGAGGCGTCTCGAGGCTAATCACACCTAAACTCTGGAACTTCCAAAGGGTCTTCACACCCTTGCTGCAACTCAAGAAGTTCCCCGACATACCCGTCTCCACTCGAGAGGAAGCACAAGAGTCCCGCCCACATACTGAGGAGCCCCGTTTCCATCTCCTAGCTCGACAGGAGGGATCCTTTCCCTGCGTGCTCGGGAAAGAATTCCAGGCGTTCCCGTCGCATCTCAAGAGCAGGCGCTCTCCACAGGAAAGGCGAGAGGAACTCCAGGGTCGTGCCACCATTCCCAGAGTCCCCCAGATGTCTCAGTCCATTCCAGGGAAACCTGTTTTCCCTGCACTGCCTTGACTTTCAAGCCGAGGATCGACTCACACCACGGTGGCACGTGGGACAGCCCTGTGGGAAAGCTCCTGGGAAAGCCTCGTGGAAAGCCTCCTGGGAAAGCCCTCGAGGGAAAGCCACAGATCCCTTGATCCACGCGAATGGAACCGCGACACTGCTGCTACAGCTCGGGAGGAAAGCGCACGTGCATGCCCCCACTCGAGACGAGGACTGACTCCCCTGGGGAGACTCCAGAAGTACCCCAAGTTCCATGTCAGAAGTGGAGAGGAATCCTCAGGTTCCGGCACCGACTCCAACCAAGGTCTTAGGCCCCTGGCATCGACGGGAGAGGAATCCCGAGAGGCCCCTGAGCAACTCGCATGGGACTGGCCTTTCCTGAGGCCACCAGAGCAGGTCCCTGAGGTCCCATCGTAAGTCGAGAGCACCTGCCGCAACTCCAGAAAATCCAGGAGGTTCTCCCCTCCAGGTGAGATGAGGCCCATTTCCGCTGAGGCAACTAGGGGTAATCACACTTAAACTCTGGAACTTTCCAAAGGGTCCTTCACACCCTTGCCTGCAACTCAAGAAGTTCCCCGACATACTCGACTCCACTCTAGAGGAATCGGAGAGTCCCGTCCATATCCAGAGTGGCCCCGTTTCCGCCTGCTAGCTCGAGAGGAGGGATCCTTTCCCTGCGTGGTCGAGAAAGAATTCCTAGCGTTCCCGTCGCATTTCAAGAGGAGGCGCTCTCCACAGGAAAGGCGAAAAGAACTCCAGGATCAGGCCCCATTCCAGAGTCCCCCAGATGTCTCAGTCCATTCCAGGGAAACCTATTTTCCCAGCACTGCCTCGACTGTCAGGCCGAGGATCGACTCACTCCACGGTGGCACGTGGACAGCCCTGTGGGAAAGACTCGTGGGAAAGCCTCGTGGGAAAGCTCGAGGGAAAGCCCTGATCCTTAGATCCACGCGAAGGGAAGCGTGACACTGCTGCTACAGCTCTGGAGGAAAGCGCATGTGCATGCCCCCACTCGAGACGAGATGATTCCCCTGGGGAGACTCCAGAAGTACGCCAATATCCATGTCTGCACTGGAGAGGAATCCTCAGCTTCCGGCACCGACTCCACACAAGGTCTTAGGCCCGGCATCAACGGGAGAGGAATCCGGAGAGGCCCCGAGCAATTCGCATGGGCCTGGCCTTTCCTGAGGCCACCAGAGCGGGTCCCTGAGGTCCCCGTCGTAAGTCGAGAGCACCAGCCGCAACACGAGAAAATCCAGGAGGTTCTCCCCTCCAGGCGAGATGAGGCCCATTTCCGCTGAGGCGTCTCGAGGCGAAAACACACCTAACGTCGAGAACTTCCAAAGGGTCCTTCACACCCTTGCTTCAACTCAAGAAGTTCCCCGACATACCCGTCTCACCTCGAGAGGAAGCACGAGAGTCTCGACCACATCCAAGGAGCCCCGATTCCGCCACGTAGCTCGAGAGGAGGGGGATACTTTCCCTGTGTGGTCAGGAAAGAATTCCCGTCATTCCCGTCGCATCTCAAGAGGAGGCGATATCCACAGGAAAAGCGAGAGGAACTTCACGGTCGTGCCACCATTCCCAGAGTCCCCCAGGTGTCTCAGTCCATTCCAGGGAAACCTGTTTTCCCTTCACTGCCTCGACTTTCAAGCCGAGGATCGACTCACACCACGGTGGCACTTGAAACAGCCCTGTGGGAAAGCCCTCGTGGGAAAGCCTCGAGGGAAAACCTCGAGGGAAAGCCACAGATCCCTTGATCCACGCGAAGGGAAGCGTGACAGTG
The DNA here is from genome assembly GCF_001704415.2 of Capra hircus. Taxonomy (NCBI): domain Eukaryota; kingdom Metazoa; phylum Chordata; class Mammalia; order Artiodactyla; family Bovidae; genus Capra; species Capra hircus. Next base: position 712 of record NW_017190535.1, on the reverse strand, counting down.
CTGCTACAGCTCGGGAGGAAAGCGCACGTGCACGCCCCACTCGAGACGAGGACTGACTCCCCTGGGGAGACTCCAAAGTACCAGGATCCATGTCAGCACTGGAGAAATCCTCAGGTTCCGGCACCGACTCCACACAAGGTCTTAGGCCCCGGCATCGACTGGAGAGGAATCCTGAGAGGCCCGGAGCAATTCGAAAGGGGACTGGCCTTTCCTGAGGCCACCAGAGCGCGGTCCCTGAGGTCCCCGTCGTAAGTCGAGAGCACCTGCCGCAACTCGAGAAAATCCAGAAGGTTCTCCCTCCAGGCGAGATGAGGCCCATTTCGCTGAGGCGTCTCGAGGCTAATCACATCTAACATCTGGAACTTCCAAAGGGTCATTTACACCCTTGCTGCAACTCAAGAAGTTTCCCCGACATACCCGTCTCCACTCGAGAGGAAGCACGAGAGTCCGCCCACATCCAGAGGAGCCCCGTTTCCGCCTCCTAGCTCGAGAGGAGGGATCCTTTCCCTGCGTGTTCGGGAAAGAATTCCCGGCGTTCCGTCGCATCTCAAGAGGAGGCGCTCTCCACAGGAAAGGCGAGAGGAACTCGAGGGTCGTGCCACCATTCCAGAGTCCCCTGGATGTCTCAGTCCATTCCAGGCAAACCTGATTTCCCTGCACTGCCTCGACTTTCAAGCCAAGGATCGACTCACACCACGTGCGCGTGGACGCC
>NW_017190534.1:0-11245 GCF_001704415.2 Capra hircus | reverse complement strand
TCTTTTTTTTATATTTATTTTTTAATTGAAGGATAATTGCTTTACAGAATTTTGTTGTTTTCTGTCAAACCTCAACATGAATCAGCCATAGTATATATATCCCCTCCTTTTGAACCTCCCTCCCATCTCCCCCCATCCCCCCCTCTAGGTTGATACAGAGCCCCTGTTTGAGTTTCCTGAGCCATACAGCAAATTCCCATTGGCTATCTATTTTACATATGGTAATGTAAGTTTCCATGTTACTCTTTCCATACATCTCACCCTCTCCTCCCTCTCCCCATGTCCATAAGTCTATTCTCTGTCTGTTTCTCCATTGCTGCCCTGTAAATAAATTCTTCAGTACCATTTTTCTAGATTCCGTATATGTGCATTAGAATATGATATTTATCTTTCTCTTTCTGACTTACTTCACTCTGTATAATAGGTTCTAGGTTCATCCACCTCATCAGAACTGACTCAAATGTGTTCCTTTTTATGGCTGAGTAATATTCCATTGTGTATATGTACCACAACTTCTTTATCCATTCATCTGTCATGGACATCTAGGTTGCTTCCATGTTCTAGCTATTGTAAATAGTGCTGCAATGAACAATGGGATACATGTGTCTTTTTCAATTTGGTTTCCTCAGGGTATATGCCTAGGAGTGGGATTGCTGGGTCATATGGTGGTTTTATTCCTAGTTTTTTAAGGAATCTCCATACCGTCTTCCATAGTGGCTGTATCAATTTACATTCCCACCAACAGTGCAAGAGTGTTCCCTTTCTCCACACCCTCTCCAGCATTTATTGTTTGTAGACTTTTTGATGATGGCCATTCTGACTGGTGTGAGGTGATATCTCATTGTAGTTTTGATTTGCATTTCTCTAATAATGAGCATGTTGAGCATCTTTTCATGTGTTTGTTAGCCATCTGTATGTCTTCTTTGGAGAAATGTCTGTTTAGGTCTTTTCCCACTTTTTGATTGGGTTGTTTGTTTTTCTGGTATTGAGTTGTATGAGCTGCTTGTATATTTTGGAAATTAATCCTTTGTCAGTTGTTTCATTTGCTATTATTTTCTCCCATTCTGAGGGTTGTCTTTTCACCTTGCTTATAGTTTCCTTTGCTGTGCAAAAGCTTTTAAGTTTAATCAGGTCCCACTTGTTTACTTTTGTTTTTATTTCCATTACTCTAGGAGGTGGGTCATAGAGGATCTTGCTTTGATTTATGTCATCGGTGTTCTGCCTATGTTTTCCTCTAAGAGTTTTATAGTTTCTGGTCTTACATTTAGGTCTTTAATCCATTTTGAGTTTTCTTTGTGTATGGTGTTAGGAAGTGTTCTAATTTCATTCTTTTACATGTAGCTGTCCAGTTTTCCAGCCCCCATTGTATATTCTTGCCTCCTTTGTCAAAAATAAGGTACCCATAGGTGCATGGGTTTATTTCTGGGCTTTCTATCTTGTTCCATTGGTCTATATTTCTGTTTTTGTGCCAGTACCATACTGTCTTGATGACTGTAGCTTTGTAGTATAATCTGAAGTCAGGAAGGTTGATTCCTCCAGCTCCATTCTTCTTTCTCAAGACTGCTTTGGCTATTTGGGGTCTTTTGTGTTTCCATATGAATTGTGAAATTTTTTGTTCTAGTTCTGTGAAAAATGCCATTGGTAATTTGATAGGGATCATTTGAATCTGTAGATTGCATTTGGTAGTATAGTCATTTTCACAATATTGATTCTTCCTACCCAGGAACATGGAATATCTCTCCATCTGTTTATGTCATCTTTGATTTCTTTCATTAGTGTCTTATAATTTTCTGTGTACAGTTCTTTTGTCTCCTTAGGTAAGTTTATTCCTAGATATTTAATTCTTTTTGTTGCAATGGTGAATGGGATTGATTCCTTAATTTCTCTTTCTGATTTTTCATTGTTAGTATATAGAAATGCAAGTGATTTCTGTGTATTGATTTTGTATCCTGCAACTTTGCTAAATTCACTCTAGTAATTTTCTGATACTATCTTTAGGGTTTTCTATGTACAGTATCATGTCATCTGCAAACAGTGAGAGCTTTACTTCTTCTTTTGATCTGGATTCCTTTTATTTTTCTTCTCTGATTGCTGTAGCTAGGACTTCCAGAACTATGTTGAATAATAGTGGTGAAAGTGGACACCCTTGTCTTGTTCCTGATCTTAGGGGGAATGCTTTCAGTTTTTCACCATTGAGAATAATGTTTGCTGTAGGCTTATCATATATGGCCTTTACTATGTTGAGGTAGGTTCCTTCTATGCCCATTTTTTGAAGAGTTTTAATCATAAATGGGTGCTGAATTTTGTCAAAGGCTTTTTCTGCATCTATTGAGATTATCATATGGTTTTTTATCTTTCAATTTGTTAATATGGTGTATCACATTGATTGATTTGGTATATTGAAGAATCCTTGCATTCCTGGAATAAACCCAACTTGATCATGGTGTATGAGCTTTTTGATGTGTTGCTGAATTCTGTTTGCTAAAATTTTGTTGAGGATTTTTGCATCTATTTCATCAGTGATATTGGCCTGTAGTTTTCTTTTTGTGTTGTCTTTGTCTGGTTTTGGTATCAGGGTGATGGTGGCCTCATAGAATGAGTTTGGAAGTGTTCCTTCCTCTGCAATTTTTTGAACCGGAAAAAACTTTGCTTTTTAAGAAAAGGTGGGGCGGGGGGCATTTTTATTTTTGGGTTGGTTTTTCACAACTATAACGTGCCAGGTTCAGTCTTGAAGATTGAACTTTTCTAAGAATCTGTCCATTTCTTCCAGGTTATCCATTTTATTGCCATATAGTTGTTCATAATAGTCTCTTATAATCCTTTGTATTTCTGCATTGTCTGTTGTAACCTCTCCTTTTTCATTTCTAATTTTGTTGATTTGATTCTTCTCTTTTTTTTTCTTGATGAGTCTGGCTAAAGGTTTGTCAATTTTGTTTATCTTCTCAAAGAACCAGCTTTTAGTTTTATTAATCTTTACTATTGTTTCTTTCATTTCTTTTTCATTTATTTCTGCTCAGATCTTTATGATTTCTTTCCTTCTACTAATTTTGGGGGTTTTTGTTCTTTTTCCAGTTGTTTTAGGTGTAAAGTTAGGTTGTCTATATGTTTTTCTTGTTTCTTGAGGTAGGATTGTATTGCTATAAACTTCCCTCTTAGAACTGCTTTTGCTGCATCCCATAGGTTTTGAGTTGTTGTTTTCATTGTCATTTGTTTCTAGAAATTTTTTGATTTCCCTTTTGATTTCTTCAGTAACCTGTTGGTTATTTAGAAATGTGTTTTAATCTCCATGTGTTTGTGTTTCTTACAGTTTTTTTTTCTTGTAATTGATATCTAGTCTCATAGCATTGTGGTCAGAGAAGATGCTTGATATGATTTCAATTTTCTTAAATTTACTGAGGTTTGATTTGTGACCCAAGATGTGGTCTATCCTGGAGAATGTTCCATGTGCACTTGAGAAGAAGGTGTATTCTTCTGCATTTGGATGGAATGTCCTGAAGATATCAATGAGATCCATCTCATCTAATGTATCATTTAAGACTTGTGTTTCCTTATTAATTTTCTGTTTTGATGATCTGTCCATTGGTGTGAGTGGGGTGTTAAACTCCTACTATTATTGTGTTACTGTCAATTTCTCCTTTTATGTCTGTTAGTGTTTGTCTTATGTATTGAGGTGCTCCTATGTTGGGTGCATAGATTTACAATTGTTATGTCTTCCTCTTGGATTGATCCCTTGATCATTATGTAGTGTCCTTCCTTATCTCTTGTAATCTTCTTTATTTTAAGGTCTATTTTGTCTGATATGAGGATTGCTACTCCAGCTTTCTTTTGCTTCCCATTTGCATGGAATATATTTTTCCATCCTCTCACTTTCAGTCTATATGTGTCTTTAGGTCTGAAGTGGGTTTCTTGTAGACAGCATATATATGGGTCTTGTTTTTGTATCCATTCAGCCAGTCTGTGTCTTTTGGTTGGAGCATTTAATCCATTTACATTTAAAGTAATTATTGATATATATGTTCCTATTGCCATTTTCTTAATTGTTTGGGGTTGATTTTGTAGATCTTTTTTCTTCTCTTGTATTTCTTGACTATATAAGTCCCTTTAACATTTGTTGTAAAGCTGGTTTGGTGGTACTGAATTCTCTTAACTTTTGCTTGTCTGAAAAGCTTTTTATTTCTCCATCAATTTTGAATGAGATCCTTGCCAGGTACAGTAATCTTGGTTGTAGATTTTTCCCTTTCAGTACTTTAAATATATCCTGCCATTCCCTTCTGGCCTGCAGAGTTTCTGCTGAAAGATCAGCTGTTAAGCATATGGGGTTTCCCTTGTATGTTACTTGTTGCTTCTCCCTTGCTGCTTTTAATATTCTTTCTTTGTGTTTAGTCTTTGTTAGTTTGATTAGTATGTGTCTTGGCATGTTTTCTCCTTGGGTTTATCCTGTATGGGACTCTTTGTGCCTCTTGGACTTGATTGACTATTTCCTTTTCCATGTTGGGGAAATTTTCAACTATAATCTCTTCAAAAATTTTCTCATACCCTTTCTTTTTCTCTTCTTCTTCTGGGACCCTATAATTTGAATGTTGGTGCATTTGATATTGTCCCAGAGGTCTCTGAGACTATCCTCAGTTCTTTTCATTCTTTTTACTTTATTCTGCTCTTCAGAAGTTATTTCCACCATTTTATCTTCCAGCTCACTGATTCATTCTTCTGCTTCAGATATTCTGCTATTGATTCCTTCTAGAGTATTTTTAATTTCAGTAATTGTGTTGTTTGTCTCTGTATGTTTATTCTTTAATTCTTCTAGGTCTTTGTTAATTGATTCTTGCATTTTCTCCATTTTGTTTTCAAGGTTTTTGATCATCTTTACTATCATTATTCTGAATTCTTTTTCAGGTAGTTTGCCTATTTCCTCTTCATTTATTTGGACTTCTGTGTTTCTAGTTTGTTCCTTCATTTGTGTAGTATTTCTCTGCCTTTTCATTATTTTTTTTTAAACTTATTGTGTTTGAGGTCTCCTTTTCCCAGGCTTCAAGGTTGAATTCTTTCTTCCTTTTGGTTTCTGCCCTCCTAAGTTTGGTCCAGTGGTTTGTGTAAGCTTCATAGGGTGAGATTTGTGCTGAGTTTTGTTTGTTTGTTTGTTTTCCTCTGATGGGCAAGGCTGAGTGAGGTGGTAATCCTGTCTGCTGATGATTGGGTTTGTATTTTTGTTTTGTTTGTTGTTTAGATGAGGCATCCTGCACAGGGTGCTACTGGTGGTTGGGTGATGCTGGGTCTTGTATTCAGTGGTTTCCTTTGTGTGAGTTCTCACTATTTGATACTCCCTAGGGTTAGTTCTCTGGTAGTCTCTTGGCAGTGCTCACTCCAAAGGCTCAGGGCTTGATCTTGAACTGTACTCCAGTGCTCTTGCCTGGAAAATCCCATGGACAGAGGAGCCTGGTAGGCTGCAGTCCATGGGGTCGCTAAGAGTCGGACACGACTGAGCGACTTCACTTTCATGCATTGGAGAAGGAAATGGCAACCCACTCCAGTGTTCTTGCCTAGAGAATTCCAGGGACAGGGGAGCCTGGTGGGCTGACATCTATGGGGTCACACGGAGTCGGACATGACTGAAGCGACTTAGCAGCAGCAGCATGTATTCTTTTCTACTGGTCAGGTACTCCTGTCCACTCTCAGCTGTTGTTCTGCATGCACTTCTCTGAAGGTGTATTCCTGATGTATCTGTTGGGAGAGATGTACTCCACATTCACCTACTCCTCCACCATCTTGTTCTCCTTTGAGCAAGCATCTTTTAATTTCATGGCTGCAGTCACCATCAACAAAAGAATTTGAAATGCAGTACTTGGGTACAATCTCAAAAATGACAGAATGATCTCTATTTGTTTCCAAGGCAAACCATTCAATATCACAGTAATCCAAGTCTATTTCCCAACCATTAATGCTGAAGAAGCTGAATGTTCTATGAAGACCTTCAAGAACTTCTAGAACTAGCGCTCATAAAAGATGTCCTTTTCATTATAGGGAACTGGAATGCAAAAGTAGGAAGTCAAGAAACACCTGGAGTAACAGGCAAATTTGGCCTTGGAGTACAAAATAAAGCAGGGCAAAGGCTAACAGAGTTTTGCCAAGAAAACACACTGGTCATAGCAAACACCCTCTTCCAACAACATGAGAAGACTCTACACATGGACATCACCAGATGGTCAATACCAAAATTAGACTGATTATATTCTTTATAGCCAAAGATGGAGAAGCTCTATACAGTCAGCAAAAACAAGACCGGGAGCTGACTGCGGATCAGATCATGAACGCCTTATTGCAAAATTCAGACTTAAATTGAAGAAAGTAGGGAACAAAGTATTGAAATCATTTATAAAGTATCTTTTAACATTCTGAACCATTCTACCAAATAGCTATTTTTAATTCACATTTTATAGATAGTAAAAATCTCAGGAACTAAACAACTTACTCGGAGCAAAATTAGGTAGAACCCAGTTTTGAACCAAATCTTCCTGATTCAAAGCTAATATTCTATCCCCTATATTAATGTTTGTCACTGTAGTGATGCAAGCATGATAGATTCTCCTTCTTGGTTATAAAAAAACTATGCACAGCTTAAAATGTGAAAACTGTCATTCAGTGATACTATAAACATATTACAGAATGGACTGAAAAAAAATGAAATCGATATCAACATTTTTACAACATTTACTATGGTATATTTACATTGCTCACAAGTCACTTACTTAAATCACAGACTTGACTACACCGTCTCTCTTTGCTTTCAGCCTAGCACATCCTTGTCCCAGCAGTGGCAATGAAATGGCTATGAGATGAAAAGCAAAGTATGTATCTGGAAGATTGGCAGTTCTGTTCATGAGCCTAACTATGCAGTAGATGTTGTAATAAAGGTAAGTAAAACTGTTCTCACACTTGTGATCAGGTGCAGTCAGGTTTGGGGGGCTTGAAACTTGTATGATTTGCACAGCCTTTTTAGGAGAAGAGAATATAGAATTGAAACTAAAATATTAGGTATTATTAAAAGGGCTGTATTGAAAATGGGAAAAGAAACCACAACAGTTATAAATTTTGAAAGCTGATAAATACTGCAAGCACCACAAAATCCAGAAAAATTAAGTAGATTAGCTACTTGTGATATCTGTGAAATGCCTTTATATTTATTTGCCTGTGTACTTTTTCAATCCCGTGGCAATGGTTTTGTGGTATCATTTTCTAAACGCATTCTGCTTGAGCTGGTTAATTTTATATGTCAACTTGAATGGACTACAAGATGCCCAGATAGTTGTGTCTGTGTTTCTAGAAGAGATTAGCATTTGAATTGGTAACCTGAGTGAAGGAGATGTCCTTTGCCTTTGTATGTGGGCATCATCCAATCCACTGAAGGCCTTAATAGAATTAAAATATGGAGGAAAGGTGATTTTGCTCCCTGCTTGAGCTGAAATGCCCATCTTTTCTGCTCTCAGAAATTGGTGTCCATTGTTCTCTGGCATTCCTGGAACTGGGGGCACACACCATTGGCTCTTCTGCTTCTCAGGTCTTCAGGTTTGGACTGGAATTACATCACCAGCTTTTCTGAGTCTGCATTTTGTAGATAGCAAATTGTGGGACTTCCCACACCTTCATAAATGTATGAGCCAGTCCCTCATAATAAATTTCTTTCTGTATTCTGTATCTGTATATATCCTATTTTTGTTTCTCCAGAGGATCCTGACAAATACACCAGTCATTATACTAGCAAGACTAACTTGTCAAATATGTTTTAGTTAGGTACATTTTATGAGTATCAGATGTCATTGTGCTCATCTGTTTGGGGTCACACTGCACTGTGGTGGTGGCTTACTAAACTTCCAAGTAGTTGTAAAGTTTCAAAATTGTTAAAGAATTTTTCATTGCTACTAATTCCAATAGACTATGTTTAATTTCTCATGTATTAGGAAAGTATTTTGAAGAGTGCTTTGAATTTGAAAGAGTTTCTGAAAAAAGAAGGACATATTAACAGAACAGTTTATAATAAACCCCTGTATCTGAGATTCTTAAGTAAATGCTATATATGAGAAAAGTTTATTATACCACATTTTCATTTAACTGTAAATGGTCACAACATATAAAATTTTTCCAGATTAAATATAGTTCCCTGTGCTATACAGTAAATTCTTGATGCTTATCTTTGTTTTGTAGTTTGTATCTGTTAATCCCATATTTCCAATTTTTCTTCCCTCCCTTCCCCCTTGGTAACAAATTTGTTTTCTATGTCTGTGAGTCAGTTTCTGTTTTTCATAGAGATTCATTTGTATTATTTTTTAGATTACACATTTAATCACTTTCATAAAGTCTTTGTCTTTCTCTGACTTCCTTCATGTAATATAAATCTACTCATATTACTGCAAATGATATTTCATATTTATGGCTGAATAATATTCTATTGTTCGTGTGTGTGTGTGTGTGTGTGTGTGTGTGTGTGTGTATACTCTTTGTAAACCAATTATCTGTTGATAGATACTTGGGTTGTTTTCATGTCTTAGCTATTATAAACAATGCTGCTATGAACATTGGGGATATGTGTATCTTTTCAAATTAGAGATTTTATTTCATTTTCTAGGTACATACCCAGGAGTGGGATTGCTACATCATATGGTAGCTCTATTTTTTTAGTTTTTTTAAAACACTTCCATACCATTTTCCCACAGTGGCTGTACCAATTTACAATTCTTCCAGCAGTGTGTGGGGATTTCCTTTTCTCTACAACCTCTCCAGCACATATTATTTGTAGAGTTGCTGATGATGGTCATTCTAACTAGTGTGAGATGATACCTCATTGTGGTTTTGACTTGTGTTTCTCTCAAAGTTGGCTTAAAGCTCAACATTCAGAAAATGAAGATCATGGCATCCGGTCCCATCACTTCACGGGAAATAGATGGGGAAACAGTGGAAACAGTGTCAGACTTCATTTTGGGGGGCTCTAAAATCACTGCAGATGGTGATTGCAGCCATGAAATTAAAAGATGCTTACTCCTTGGAAGAAAAATTATGACCAACCTAGATAGCATATTCAAAAGCAGAGACATTACTTTGCTGACTAAGGTCCATCTAGTCAAGGCTATGGTTTTTCCAGTGGTCATGTATAGATGTGAGAATTGGACTGTGAAGAAGGCTGAGCGCCAAAGAATTGATGCTTTTGAACTGTGGTGTTGGAGAAGACTCTTGAGAGTCCCTTGGACTGCAAGGAGATCCAACCAGTCCATTCTGAAGGAGATCAACCCTGGGATTTCTTTGGAAGGAATGATGCTAAAGCTGAAGCTCCAGTACTTTGGACACCTCATGCGAAGTGTTGACTCATTGGAAAAGACTCTGATGCTGGGAGGGATTGAGGGCAGGAGGAGAAGGGGACGACCGAGGATGAGATGGCTGGATGGCATCACCGACTCGATGGACATGAGTTTAAGTGAACTCCGGGAGTTGGTGATGGACAGGGAGGCCTGGCGTCCTGCAATTCATGGGGTCACAAAGAGTTGGACACGACTGAGTGACTGAACTGAAATAAACTGAATATTTAGCGATGTTGAGCATCTTTTCATGTGCTTGATGGCCAACGGTATATCTTGTTTAGAGAAATATCTTTGTAGGTCTTCTGCCCATTTTTTGATTGGGTTATTTGTTTTTGTTTTTTGTTTTTATATTGAGTTGTATGAGCTGTTAATATATTTTTGGAAATTAACACCTTGTTTGTTGCATCATTTACAAATATTTTCTCCCAGTGTTTGCATTGTCTTTTTTCATTTTGTTGATGATTTCCTTTGCTGTACAATAGCTTGTAAGTTTAATTAGGTCCCATTTGTTTATTTTTGCTTTTATTTCTATTTCCTGGGGAGACTGACCTAAGAAAATGTTTCTATGATTTATGTCAGAGAACATTTGGCCTGTGTGCTCTTCTAGGAATTTTATGGCATCATGTCCTATATTCAGATTTTTTTAACCATTTTGAGTTTATTATTGTATGTGGTGTGAAGGAGTGTTCTAACTTCATTGGTTTATATGAGGCTGTCCAGCTTTCCCAGCACCACTTGCTGAAGAGACTGCCTTTTCTCCATTGTATATTCTTGCCTCTGTTGTTGTAGACTAATTGACTATAGGTGTATGGGTTTGTTTCTGGTCTTTCTATTCTGCTCCAGTGTCTGCTTTTGTAGGCAATACCATGCTCTTTTGATTACTGTAACTTTGTAGTATTGTCTGAAGTCTGAGAGGATTATGCCTCCAGCTTTATCCTTTTTGCTTGAGATTGCTTTGGCAATTTGATACCTTTTGTGGTTCCATATAAATTTTAGTATTATTTGTTTGCCAGACTAAGAAAAGAATAGTAAGGAGAAAGAGAAGGTAGAGAAGCAAAAGTTTACATTAGATAATACCTTATCAATTTCTGTGGTCTGCAGTCACTAGCTTTCTTTCACCATCAAAGAGAGACAATATGGCACACAGATGCAGAGCAAAGACTGTGGAGACAAACCACCATGATTCAAGTATCATTTCTGACATTGACGAGTTATGTGAATGTCAGTAACTCACTTAAGCTCTTTTGTGCCTCAGTTTCCTCCTCTATAAAACAGCAGAAATAATTTTACCTATATCAAATGTTTGTGGGATTTTAGTAGATAAGATACAGATGTAATGTTAGTAGTTTATTCCTAATAAAGGAGCCATGTGTTGTCATGCAAAAGTGAAACTGATCATCATAAGCAGATTTCTCATGAGCTCCAACTAGTACACAGAGTTTTTTCAGAGGTACAAGTAATTGGTAAATTTACATTTGTATCATGCATCTTCTAAGCCAGCTTCCAAACAGGTTTTCTCTAATGGCTTACTTCATTTAAAAAAAAAATAAATTTCAGTTTAACACAGTGTTAGCTTACAAAGGTTGCCCCTACCATGATTTTTTTTTCATGTTGAAAGAGACTATTTTATCAAAGTGTGAGAGCCAGAGATGGGGTGGAGATGGGAGTTAGCATCTTAAATAAGAGTGATGAACATTAATTGATCCCTAATATTTGGGTGCATTTCATTTATTCTCATTTACTGTCCACCCCACTCCAGTACTCTTGCCTGGAAAATCCCATGGACTGAGGAGCCTGGTGGGCTTCAGTCCATGGGGTTGCTAAGAGTCAGACATGACTGAGTGACTTCACTTTCACTTTTCACTTTCATGCATTGGAGAAGGAAATGGCAACCCACTCCA
>NW_017190533.1:0-11245 GCF_001704415.2 Capra hircus | reverse complement strand
TCAGCATTCAGAAAACTAAAATCATTTGCATCCAGTCTCATCACTTCATGGCAAATAGATGGGAAAACATTGGAAACAGCAGCAGACTATTTTGGGGCTTGGAAATCACTGCAGGTGATGTCTGCCTCCATGAACTTAAAACGTATTTATGACTTGGAAGAAAAGTGATGACCAAACTAGACAGCATATTAAAAAGCCGAGACGTTGCTTGCCAACAAAGATCCATCCAGTCAAGGCTATGGTTTTTCCATATGTCATGGATGGATATGAAAGATGTACTATAAAGAAAGTGACAGCTGAAATTGGATGCTTTTGAACTGTGGTGTTGGAGAAGATGCTTGTAGGTCGCTTAGACTACAAGGAGACGAACACTCCATCCTAAAGGAATCAGGTCTGAATATACATTGGAAGACTAATACTGAACCTGAAACTCCAATACTTTGGCCACTTGATGTGAAGAGCTGACTCACTTGGAAGTTGCTTTGATTTGCCTGTGAGTGTGGGAGCCCTCCTGGGCAAAGGCCTCAGGGGTCATTGCCACTGAATCACGACCTCCAAGCAAGCGCATTCCAGCTGTGTGACATTCAGGAAGCAGGAGACTGGGAAACTATCTTCCTTAGAGGAAGGAAAGTCATCCACAGAGAGTGTGTTTTCAGGCCTCTCTTTGCAGCAAGTGTTTTGCTTCTCAGACATCAGAGCTGCAGGCTTGCTCTGAGGGCCTCAATTGCAGAGTCAGGGCTGTGTGTCTCACTGCACTTTCAAGCATTGCAGACACATTCCTAGGTTGGAGCAGTGCTCCCATGAGAAAGAAGCCTCGGAGTGTGTCTGAGCGGGCTGAGTGCCATGCTAGGGTCACCTAGTCGAGGGCACCTTGCACATCCAATGGCCCCAGGCGAGTAGCTATGGACCGGCCCTTCGGTTGAGACATCCCAAAGCAGGAACAAAGCTAGCTCTGTCAGAAGGAGGAAAACAGCAATGGGATGGATTTTCAAGCAGTTGCTAAGTCACACCACGTTAGGGCTCCCCGGGAAAGAAATGCGAATTTTGGCCTCTAGGCCAGTATCCAGATGTGTGCAAGATATTTTCCCCACAGGATTCAAGAATGTTCCAGACAGACCTAAGCTCACTAGCTCTCTCCTGCAGAGGAAATGAAATATGTTGCTGAACCACGAAAAGATGCTGGGATTCTTGGCTTATGGAGGAGAAGAATTCAATCCAGGGCCAAGACGAGGCTTGATTGCTCAGAGCTTTTGTGCAATAGAGTTTTATTAAAGGAGAAAGGAGATAGAGAAGCTTCTGACAGAGACATCACAAGGGGCAGAAAGCGTACCCCTTGCTAGTGTTAGTAATGGAGTTATATACTCTCCAATAAGTTATGACAACGAACAAAAGAATGTCTGGAGTTGTAAAGACTCACTAGACCTACTCCATAATTGACATTTTAAGATAACAGGATTAGCCAGAAGGTTTTTTCCAGAGACCGTCCTCAAGAAGGATGCATGATTGTTATATAATCCTAAGGAATGTAGAGGGAAAAACAGTTTGTCCTTCCTTCCTCCTTGAGAATTCTAGACCCTCTCTCCTTGGGACCCTTGAACTTCTTATAAACCTGCCTTGGCAATGACTCTCTCAAAAACATGATTGAACAGCTGTTTGGAGCTTCCTTTGACTTTCCCTGGAGGGAGGGAGCCCTCCCTGAGCACAGGGCTCAGGGGCCATGGCCAATGAAAAATAATCTCCCAGCAAGTGCTTTTCAGCCCTGTGTGACTCTCAGCCCACAGGAGGCTGAGAAAACTCTCTTCCTTGGAGGAAGGAAAGGCAGCCCAAGAGTGTGTTTTCAGGCCTGTATCTTGCAGCAAGTGTTTGGCTTGTTAGACAGAAGACCTGCAGGCCTGTTCCAACAGACTCAATGCCAGAATCAGGGCCTTGTGTCTCCCTGCAGTTTCCTGGCCTTGCAAACACATTCCTAGGTGAGAGCAGTCCTGCCCATGGGAAGCAGGCTGCGGAGTGTGTCTGAGGGGCCAGGTTCATGCTGAGGTCACCTGGTCGAGGGCACCTTGCACCTCCAATGGACCCCAGGAAAGGAGTTGCAGGCCACCACCTTGCTTCTGAAATCCCAAATGGGGAGCAAGCTCGCTCTGTCAGAGGGAAGAAAACAGCAACAGGATGGATTTTCAAGCAGTTGCTAGGCTGTACTGCGTTAGGCTCCAAGGAAGGAAAATGCGAATTTTAGCCCCTACGACTGGTATCCAGGTGGGCTCCCAGGATGATTTCCCCGCAGGATCAAGAACGTTCCAGACAGACCTGGGCTCACTAGCTCCCTCCTGCAGAGGAAACATGAGAGAACAGCTGTTTGGAGGTTGCTTTGACTTCCCCTGGAGGGTAGGATCCCTCCCTGGGTGCAGGGCCTCAGGGGCCATTGCCGCTGAGAAATGCCCTGGAAGCCAGACCTTTCCAGCCTTGTATGACTCAGCACGGAGGAGACTGGAAAGCTCTCTTCCTTGGAGGAAGGAAGGCAGCCCCAGAGAGTGTGTTTTCACACCTGTATCTTGCAGCAAGTGTTTGGCGTCTCAGACGTCAGACCTCCAGGCCTGCTCCAACGGCCTCAGTTCCAGAGTCAGGGCCGTGTGTCTCCCTGCATTTCTGAGCCTTGGGAACACATTCCTAGGTCAGAACAGTCCTGCCCATGGGAAGGAGGCTGCGGAGTGTGTCTGAGGGGTCGGTGCCATGCTGGGGTCCAATAGACCCGGTACCTCCAATAGACCCCAGGACAACAGCGGTGGGGCTCCCCTGGCTTCCGAAATGCCAAAGCGAGAAGCAAAGCTAGCTCTATCAGAAGGAAGAAAAGAGCAATCGGATGGATGTTCAGGCTGTTGCTGGGCCGCACCACTTCAGGGTCCCCCCGAGAGGAACAGGCGCCCTGTGGCCCCTAGGTCGATATGCAGGTTAACACACAGGGTGTGTCCCCATAGGAGCCAAGAATTTTCCTGACAGACCTAGGCTCACTAGAGCTCTCCTACAGGCAAAAGGGGTAGAACAGACTGTGGATGTGACTCTGCCTTTCCCAGCGAGCATGGGGCCCTCCCTACGGCCCGGGCTCCAGGGAAAATTGTCCTTGAAAATGACCTCCAAGAAGCACTTTTTCAGCAGGCTGGGATGCAGAGTTCACAGGATGCGGGAAAGTGATCGTCCTTCAGGGAAGAAGAGGCAGCCACCCAGTGTGTGTTTGCAAGCCTGTATTTGGAAGAAACTGGTTAGCTCCTTCAAGGGGAGACCTCCAGGTCTGCTCAGAGGACCGAAATTCCAGAGGCAGCACCATGCATCTCCCCTGTCCTTTCTGAGCCTTGGAAGACATGCCTAGCTTATAGCGGTATTGCTCATGAAGAAGCAGATGCAGGAATGTGTCAGACATGACTGGGTGCCTTCCTGGGTTCAGCTCCGTGAGGGCCTTTCCACTCAAAGTAGGTCCCATGCCTCCTTGGGGAGGAAGTGGGGCCCGCTTGCCTCCAAATTGCCAAAGGCTGGAACAAAGCTAGTTCTATCAGAGGTAAGAAAAGAGCAATTGATGGATGTGGAAGCTGTTGCTGGGCCGCACTGCTTCAGGCCCCCCACCCCTCCGCCCCGAGAGAAACAGGCACCCTGTGGCCCCTAGGTCCTGGATGCAGTTTCACACATAGAATGTGTCCCCATAGGAGCCAAGAATTTTCCTGACAGACCTAGGCTCACTAGAGCTCTCCTACAGAGCAAAGGGGATGGGACAGATGTGTGGCTGTGGCTCTGCCTTTCCCTGGGAGTGTGGAGCCGCTCCTATGGCCCGGGCTCCAGGGGAAGTTGCCCCTGAATAATGACCTCCAAGAAGCGCTTTTCCAACTGGCTGAGACGTGGAGTTCTCAGGATGCAGGGAAAGCGAGTGTCCTTCGGGGAAGCAAAGCAGTCACCTGTTATCATGACTTACTAGAATAGTAGGTACCTTCTCCGGTTGGGCAGAGGCCTTCCCTACCTGATCTGAAAAAGAAAATGAAGTAGCTCGCTGATTTGAGAAATAATTCCCAGACTTGGGTTTCAACCAGTATAAATCCGACAATGGCCCTGTCTTTGTAGCCGCGTTAATTAACAGGTATGTGAAGCTCTAAATATCAGTGGAAATTACATACAGCATATAGGCCCCAGTGTTCTGGAATGGTGGAAAGAAACAACCAAACTCTTGAAGAGACACTTTCAAAATGGATCATAGAGACTGACTGTACGTGGATGGGCTTGCTTCGGCAGACTTACTCATATTACGGGTAACCACACGTTCCCACAGTTGTTGTCCTTATGAAATTTTCTATGGGAGACCCCTCCACAGTGAGGCAGGTGTTAGCAGATTTGCCACAAGTAAGGGGGTGGGATTTCACAGCAGATGGAACAATTAGGTAAGGTAATAAATCAGGTAACTAAGTTTGTATAAAAAAGAATATCATTCCCCTTGAGGAACAGATTCATGAATTTGTGCTCAGTGATCAGGTGTGGCTCAATGACTGGAAACACAATTCCTTGGCCTGACATCGGAAAGGTCCTTATACTGTTGTTTTAGCCACAATTCTGAAAGAGATGGAATACCAGACCACCTAACCTGCCTCTTGAGAAATCTGGATGAAGGTCAGGAAGCAACAGTTAGAGCAGGACATGGAACAACAGACTGGTTCCAAAAGGAAAAGGAGTATGTCAAGGCTGTATATTGTCACCCTGTTTATTTAACTTCTATGCAGAGTACATCATGAAAATGCTGGGATGGAAGATACATAAGCTGGAATCAAGATTGCCGTAGAAATATCAATCAACTTAGATATGCAGATGACACCACCATTATGGCAGAACGTGAAGAGGAACGGGTATGTCGGGGAACTTCTTGAGTTGCAGCAAGGGTGTGAAGGACCCATTGGAAGTTCCAGAGGTTAGGTGTGGTTAGTCTCGAGATGCCTGAGCGGAAATGGGCCTCATGTCGCCTGGAATGGAGAGGCTCCTGGATATTCCCGAGTTTCAGCAGGTGCTCTCGAGTTACGACGGGGATTCAGGGACCCGCTCTGGCGCCGCAGGAAAGGCCAGTTATCATGCGTGTTGCTAGGGGGCCTCTCGTGATTCCTCTCCCGTCGATGCCGGGCTAAGACCTTGTGTGGAGTCGGGGCCGGAAGCTGAGGATTCCCTCCAGTGCTGACATGGATCTTGGGTACTTCTGGAGTCTCCCCAGGGGAGTCAGTCCTCGTCTCGAGTGGGGGCATGCACGTGCGCTTTCCTCCCGAGATGTAGCAGCAGTGTCATGCTTCCCTTCGCGGGGATCAAGGGATCTGTGGCTTTCCCTCGAGGCTTTCCCACCAGGCTTTCCCACGAGGCTTTCCCACAGGGCTGTCCCACGTGCCACCGTGGTTTGAGTCGATCCTCGCTTGAAAGTCGAGGCAGTGCAGGGAAAACAGGTTTCCCTGGAATGGACTGAGACATGTGGGGATTCTGGGAATGGTGGCACGACCTGGAGTTCCTCTCGCCTTTCCTGTGGAGAGCGCTCCTCTTGAGATGCGACGGGAACGCGGGAATTCTTTCCCGAGATCCAGGGAAAGGATCCCTCCTCTCAAGCTAGGAGGCGGAAACGGGGCTCCTCTGGATGTGGCCGGGATCTCGTGCTTCCTCTGAAGTGGAGACGGGTATGTCGGGAACTTCTTGAGTTGCAGCAAGGGTGTGAAGGACCCTTTGGAAGTTCCAGATATTAGAACTGATTACGCTCGAGACGCCTCAGCGGAAATGGGCCTCATCTCGCCTGGAGGGGAGAACCTCCTGATTTTCTCGAGTTGCGGCAGGTGCTCTCGACTTACGACGGGGACCTCAGGGACCGCGCTAGTGCCTCAGGAAAGGCCAGTCCCCATGCGAGTTGCTCGGGGCCTCTCAGGATTCCTCTCCCGTCGATGCCGGGGCCTAAGATCTTGTGTGGAGTCGGTGCCAGAACCTGAGGATTCCTCTCCAAGGCTGACATGGATCTTGGGTACTTCTGGAGTCTCCCCAGGGAGTCAGTCCTCGTCTCGAGTGGGGGCATGCACGTGCGCTTTCCTCCGAGCTGCAGCAGCAGTGTCACGCTTCCCTTCGCGTGGATCAAGGATCTGTGGCTTTCCCTCGAGGCTTTCCCACGAGGCTTTCCCATGAGGCTTTCCCACGAGACTTTCCCACGAGGCTTTCCCACCAGGCTTTCCCACAGGGCTGTCCCACGTACCACCGAGGTGTGAGTCGATCCTGGCTTGAAAGTCGAGGCAGTGCAGGGAAAACAGGTTTCCCTGGAATGGACTGAGACGTCTGGAAGACTCTGGGAATGGTGGCACGACCTGGAGTTCTCTCTCCTTTCCTGTGGAGAGCGCCTCAATTGAGATGCACGGAACGCCGGGAATTTTTCCCGACCACGCAGGAAAGATCCCTCCTCTCGAGCTAGAGGCGGAAACGGGGTCCTCTGGATGTGGGCGGGACTCTGGTGCTTCTCTCGAGTGGAGACGGGTACGTCGGGGAACTTCTTGAGTTGCAGCAATGGTGTGAAGACCCTTTGGAAGTTCCAGAGGTTAGGTGTAATTAGCCTGGGACGCCTCAGAGGAAATGGGCCTCATCTCCCCTGGAGGGAGAACCTCTGCATTTTCTCGAGTTGGTGCAGGTGCTCTCGACTTACGACGGGGACCTCAGGGACCCGCTCTGGTGGCCTCAGGTAAGGCAGTCCCCATGCGAGTTGCTCAGGGCTCTCGGGATTTCTCTCCCGTCGATGCCGGGGTCTAAGACTTGTGTGGAGTCGTGCCGGAACCTGAGGATTCCTCTCAGTGCTAATAGATCTTGGGGTACTTCTGGAGTCTCCCAGGGGAGTCAGTCCTCATCTCGAGTGGAGGCATGCACGTGCGCTTTCCTCCCAAGCTGTAGCAGCAGTGTCACGCTTCTCTTCGCATGGATCAAGGGATCTGTGGCTTTCCCTCGAGATTTCCCTAAGGGCTGTGCCAAGTGCCACGTGGTTTGAGTGGATCCTCGTCCTAAAAGTCGAGGCAGTGTAGGGAAACAGGTTTCCCTGGAATGGACTGAACATCTGGGGACTCTGGGAATGGGTGCACGAAATCTGGAGTTCCTCTCGCCTTTCCTGTGGATAGCGCCTCCTCTTGAGATGAGTCGGGAACTCCGGGAATACTTGACCGACACGCAGGGAAAGGATCCCTCTCTCGAGCTAGGAGGCAGTAACCGGACTACTCTGGATGTGGGCGGGACTCTCCTGCTTCCTCTCGAGTGGAGAGGTGTATTTCGGGGAACTTCTTGAGTTGCAGCTAGGGTTTTAAGGCCCGTTTGTTAGTTCCAGACGCTTGTTGATAAGCCTCGAGACGCCTCATCGGATATGGGCCACATCTCGCCTGGAGGGGAGAACCTCCTGGATTTTCTCGAGTTGCAGCAGGAGCTCTCGACTTACGACTTGGACCTCAGAGACCCGCTCTGTTGGCCTCATGAAAGGCCAGTCCCCATGCAAGTTGCTCGGGGCACTCTCCACAGGAAACGAGAGAGGAACTCCAGTGTCGTGCCACCATTCCCAGAGTCCCACAGATGTCTCAGTCCATTCCAGGGAAACCTGTTTTCCTTGCACTGCCTTGACTTTCAAGCCTAGGATCGACTCACACCACGGTGGCACGTGGGACAGCCCACGTGGGAAAGCCTCGTGGGAAAGCCTCGAGGGAAAGCCACAGATCCCTTGATCACGCGAAGGGAAGCATGACACTGCTAGGGACCCACTCCCCTGGGGAGTCACTCTGGTGGCCTCAGGAAAGGCCAGTCCCCATGCGAGTTGCTCGGGGGCCTCTCGGGATTCCTCTCTCGTCGATGCCGGGGCCTAAGATCTTGTGTGGAGTCGGTGCCGGAACCTGAGGATTTCTGTCCAGTGCTGACATGGATCCTGGGGTACTTCTGGAGTCTCCCCAGGGGAGTCAGTCCTCGTCCCGAGTGGGGGCATGCAGGTGCGCTTTCCTCCAGAGCTGTAGCAGCAGAGTCTCGCTTCCCTTCGCGTGGATCAAGGCATCTGTGGCTTTCCCTCGAGGCTTTCCCACGAGGCCCACGAGGCTTTCCCACGAGGCTTTCCCACAGGGCTGTCCCACGTGCCACAGTGGTGTGAGTCGATCCTCGGCTTGAAAGTCGAGGCAGTGCAGGGAAAAGAGGTTTCCCTGGAATGGACGGAGTCATCTGGGGGACTCTGGGAATGGTGGCACGACCCTGGAGTTCGTCTCGCCATTCCTGTGGAGAGCGTCTCCTCTTGAGATGCGACGGAAACGCCGGGAATTCTTTCCGAGCACGCAGGGAAAGGATCCCTCCTCTCGAGGTAGGAGGCGGAAACGGGGCTACTGTCGATGTGGGTGGGACTTCGTGCTTCCTCTTGAGTGGAGACGGGTATGTCGGGGAACTTCTTATGTTGCAGCAAGGGTTTGAAGGACCCTTTGGAAGTTCCAGATGTTAGATGTGATTAGCCTCGAGACGCCTCAGCGGAAATGGGCCTCATCTCGCCTGGAGGGGAGAACCTCCTGGATTTTCTCGAGTTGCGGCAGGTGCTCTGAACTTACGCCAGGGACCTCAGGGAGCCGCTCTGGTGGCCTCAGGAAAGGCCAGTCCCCATTAGAGTTGCTCGGGGGCCTCTCGAGATTCCTCTCCCGTCGATGCCGGGGCCTAAGACCTTGTGTGGAGTCGGTGCTGGAACCTGACGATTCCTCTCCAGTGCTGACATGAATCTTGAGGTACTTCTGGAGTCTCCCCAGGGGTGCCAGTCCTCGTCTCGAGTGGTGACATGCACGTGCGCTTTCCTCCCGAACTGTAGCAGCAGTGTCACGCTTCCCTTCGCGTGGATCAACGGATCAGGAGCTTTCCCACGAGGCATTCCCAAGAGGCTTTCCCACAGGGCTGTCCCACGTGCCACCGTGGTGTGAGTCGATCCTCGGCTTGAAAGTTGAGGCAGTGCAGGGAAATCAGGTTTCCCTGGAATGGACTGAGACATCTGGGGGACTCTGGGAATGGTGGCACGACCCTGGAGTTCCTCTCGCCTTTCTTGTAGAGAGTGCCTCCTCTTGAGATGGGACGGGAACGCCGGGAATTCTTTCCCGACCACTCAGGGAAAGAATCCCACCTCTCGAGCTAGCAGGCGGAAACCTGGCTCCTCTGGATGTGGGCGGGACTCTCGTGCTTCCTCTCGAGTGAAGACGGGTATGTCGGGGAACTTCTTGAGTTGCAGCAAGGGTGTGAAGGACCCTTTGGAAGTTCCAGAGGTTAGGTGAATATCCTGGAGACGCCTCAGCGGAAATGGGCCTCATCTCGCCTGGAGGGGAGAACCTCCTGCATTTTCTCGAGTTGCGGCAGGTGCTCTCGACTTACGACGGGGACTTCAGGGACCCGCTCTGGTGGCCTCAGGAAAGGCCAGTCCCCATGCGAGTTGCTCTGGGGCCTCTCGGGATTCCTCTCCCGTTAATGCTGGGGCCTAAGACCTTGTGTGGTGTCAGTGCCGGAACCTGAGGATTCCTCTCCAGTGATGACATGGATCTTGGTGTACTTCTGGAGTCTCCCAAGGGGAGTCAGTCCTCGTCTCGAGTAGGGGCATGCACGTGCGCTTTCCTTCCGAGCTGGAGCAGCAGAGTCACGCTTCCCTTCGCGTGGATCAAGTCATCAGGGGCTTTTCCTCGAGGCTTTCCCACGACGCTTTCCCACGAGGCTTTTCACACAGGGCTGTCCCACGTGCCACCGTTGTGTGAGCTGATCCTCGGCTTGAAAGTCGAGGCAGTACAGGCAAAACAGGTTTCCCTGGAATGGACTGATACATCTGGGGGACTCTGGGAATGGTGGCACGACCTGGAGTTCCTCTCGCCTTTCCTGTGGAGAGCGCCTCCTCTTGAGATGCGACGGGAACGCCGGGAATTCTTTCCCGACCACGCAGGGAAAGGATCCCTCCTCTCGAGCTAGGAGGCGGAAACGGGGCTCCTCTGGATGTGAGTGGGACTCTCGTGCTTCCTCTCGGGTGGAGACTGGTATGTCAGGGATCTTCTTGAGTTGCAGCAAGGGTGTGAAGGACCCTTTGGAAGTTCCAGAGGTTAGGTGTGATTAGCCTCGAGACACCTCAGCGGAAATGGGCCTCATCTCGCCTGGTGGGTAGAACCTCCTGGATTTTCTCGAGTTGCGGCAGGTGCTCTCGACTTACGACGGGGACCTCAGGGACCCGCTCTGGTGGCCTCAGGAAACGCCAGTCCCCATGCGAGTTGCTAGGGGGCCTCTCGGATTCCTCTCCTGCCGATGCCGATGCCTAAGACCTTGTGTGGAGTCGGTGTCGGAACCTGAGGATTCCTCTCCAGTGCTGACATGGACCTTGGGGTATTTCTGGAGTCTCCTCAGGGGAGTCAGGCCTTGTCTCGAGTGGGGGCATGCACGTGCGCTTTCCTCCCGAGCTGTAGCAGCAGTGTCACGCTTCCCTTCCCGTGTATCCTAGAATCAGTGGCTTTCCCTCGAGGCTTTCCACGAGGTTTTCCCACGACGCTTTCCCACCAGGCTTCCCACGACGCTTTCCCACAGTGATGTCCCACGTGCCACCGTGGTGTCAGTCGATCCTCGGCTTGAAAGTTGAGGCAGTGCGGGAAAACAGGCTTCCGTGGAATGGACTGAGACATCTGGGGGATCTGGGAAAGGTGGACCACACTGGAGTTCCTCTCGCCTTTCCTGTGGAGAGCGCCCCCTCTTGAGATGTAACGGGAACGCCGGGAATTCTTTCACGACCACGCAGGGAAAGGATGCCTCCTATCGAGCTATGAGGCGGAAACGGGGCTCCTCTGGATGTGGGCGGACTCTCGTGCTTCCTCTGGAGTGGAAACGGGTATGTCGGGGAACTTCTTGAGTTGCAGAAAGGGTGTGAAGGACCCTTTGGAACTTCCAGAGGTTAGGTGTGATTAGCCTCGAGACGTCTCAGCAGAAATGGGCCTCATCTCGCCTGGAAGGGAGAACCTCCTGGATTTTATCGAGTTGCGGCAGGCGCTCTCGACTTACGACGGGGTCCTTAGGGACCCGCTCTGGTGGCCTCAGGAAAGGCCAGTCCCCATGCGAGTTGCTCGGGGGCCTTTCGGGATTCCTCTCCCATCGATGCCCAGGCCTAAGACATGCGGTGTCGGTCTGCGGTGCGGAACCTGTGTGCAGTCGGTACCCGGAACCTGAGGATTCCTTTCCAGTGCTGACATGGATCTTGGGCTAC
>NW_017190532.1:0-11246 GCF_001704415.2 Capra hircus | reverse complement strand
CCTTTCCCTGCGTGATCGGGAAAGAATTCCCGGCGTTCCCGTCGCATCTAAAGAGGAGGCACTCCCACAGGAAAGGCGAGAGGAACTCCAGGGTAGTGCGACCATTCCCAGTGTCCCGCAAATGTCTCAGTCCATGCCAGGGTAAGCTGTTTTCCCTGCACTGCCTCGACTTTCAAACCGAGGATCGACTCACACCACGGTGGCACGTGGAACAGCCCTGTGGGTAAGCCTCTTGGGAAAGCCTCATGGGAAAGCCTCGAGGGAAAGTCGCTGATCCCATGATCCACGCGACGGGAAGCGTGACACTGCTGCTACAGCTCGGGAGGAAAGAGCAGGTGCATGCCCCCACTCGAGACGAGGACTGACTCCCTGGGGAGACTCCAGAAGTACCCCAATATCGATATCAGCACTGGAGAGCAATCCTCAGGTTCCGGCACCGACTCCACACAGGGTCTTAGGCCCCGGCATCGACGGGAGAGGAATCTCTAGAGGCCCCGAGCAACTTGCTTGGGGACTGGCCTTTCCTGAGGCCACCAGAGCAGGTCCCTGAGGTCCCCGACATAAGTCGAGAGCACCTGCTGCAACTCGAGAAAATCCAGGAGGTTCCCCCGTCTAGGCGAAATGAGGCCCATTTCCGCTGAGGCGTCTCGAGGCTAATCACACCTAACCTTTAGAACTTCCAAAGAGTCATCCACACCCTTGCTGCAAATCAAGAAGTTCCCCGACATACCCGTCTCCACTCTAGTGGAAGCACGAGAGTTCTGCCCACATCCAGAGTAGCCCCGTTTCCGGCTTCTAGCTCGAGAGGAGGGATCCTTTCCCTGCGTGGTCGGGAAAGAATTCCCGCGTTCCCGTCGCATCTCAAGAGGAGGCGCTCTCCACAGGAAAGGCGAGAGGAACTCCAGGGTCGTGCCACCATTCCCAGAGTCCCCCAGATGTCTCAGTCCATTCCAGGGAAACCTGTTTTCCGTGCACTGCCTCGACTTTCCAGCCGAGGATCGACTCATACCACGGTGGCAGGTGGGAGAGCCCTGTGAGAAAGCCTCCTGGGAAAGGCTCGTGGGAAAGCCTCAATTGAAAGCCACAGATCCCTTGATCCACGCGAAGGGAAGAGCGCCACTGCTGCTACAGCTCGGGAGGAAAGCGCACGTGCGTGCCCCCACTCGAGACGAGGACTGACTCCCCTGGAGAGACTCCAGAAGGTCCTTCACACCCTGCTGCAACTCAAGAAGTTCCCCGACATACCAGTCTCCACTCGAGAGGAAGCACGAAAGTTCCCCCCACATCCTGAGGAGCCCCGTTTCCGCCTCCTAGCTCGAGAGGAGGGATCCTTTCCCTGCGAGGTCGGGATAGAATTCCCTGCGTTCCCGTCGCATCTCAAGCGGAGGCGCTCTCCACATGAAAGGCGAGAGGATTTCCAGGTCATGCCACCATTCCCAGAGACCCCAGATATCTCAGTCCATTCCAGGGAAACCTGTTTTCCCTGCACTGCCTCGACTTTCAGAGGAGGATTGACTCACACCACGGTGGCACGTGGGACAGCCCTGTGGGAAAGCCTCGTGGGAAAGCCTCGTGGGAAAACCTCAAGGGAAAGCCTCGAGGGAAAGCCACAGATCCCTTGATCCACGCCAGGGGAAGCGCGAAACTGCTGCTACAGCTCGGGAGGAAAGCGCACGTGCATGCCCCACTCGAGACAAGGACTGACTCCCCTGGGGAGACTGCAGAAGTACCCCAAGATCCATGTCAGCACTGGAGACGAATCCTCAGGTTTCGGTACCGACTCCACACAAGGTCTTAGGCCCTGGCATCGAAGGGAGAGGAATCCCAAGAGGCCCCGAGCAACTCGCATGGGGACTGGCCTTTCCTGAGGCCACCAGAGCGGGTCCCTGAGGTTCCCGTCGTAAGTCGAGAACACCTGCCGCAACTGGAGAAAATCCAGGAGGTTCTCCCCTCCAGGCGAGATGAGGCCCATTTCCGCTGAGGCGTCTCGAGGCTAATCACACCTAACCTCTGGAACTTCCAAAGGGTCCTTCACACCCTTGCTGCAACTCAGGAAATTCCCCGACATACCCGTGTCCACTCGAGAGGAAGCACGAGAGTTCTGCCCACATCCAGAGGAGCCCCGTTTCCGCCTCCTAGCTCGAGAGGAGGAATCCTTTCCCTGCGTGGACGGGAAAGAATTCCCGGCGTTCCCGTCGCATTTCAAGAGGAGGCGCTCTCCACAGGAGGCGAGAGGAACTCCAGGGTCGTGCCACCTTTCCCAGAGTCCCCAGATGTCTCAGTCCATTCAGGGAAACCTGTTTTCCTTGCACTGCCTCGACTTTCAAGCCGAGGATTGACTCACACCACGGTGGCACGTGGGACAGCCCTGTGGAAAGCCTCGTGGGAAAGCCTCATGGGAAAGCCTCGAGGGAAAGCCACAGATCGCATGATCCACGCAAAGGGAAGCGTGACACTGCTGCTACAGCTCGGGAGGAAAGCGCACGTGCATGCCCCCACTCGAGACGAGGACTGACTCCCCTGGGAGACTCCAGAAGTACCCCAAGATCCATGTCAGCACTGGAGAGGAATCCTCAGGTTCCGTCACCGACTCCACACAAGGTCTTAGGCCCGGCATCGACAGGAGAGTAATCCAAGAGGCCCCGAGCAACGCACATGGGGACTGGCCTTTCTTGAAGCCACCAGTCTGGTCCTGAGGTCCCCGTCGTAAGTCGAGAGCACCTGCCGCAACTCGAGAAAATCCAGGAGGTTCTCCCCTCCAGGCGAGACGAGGCCCATTTCCGCTGAGGCGTCTCGAGGCTAATCACATCTAACCTCTGGAACTTCCAAGGGGTCTTTCACAACCTTGCTGCAACTCAAGAAGTTCCCCGACATACCCGTCTCCACTCGAGAGGAAGCACGAGTGCCCCGCCCTCATCCAGAGGGGCCCCGTTTCTGCCTCCTAGCTCGAGAGGAGGGATCCTTTCCCTGCGTGGTCGGGAAAAAATTCCCGGCGTTCCCGACGCATCTCAAGTGGAGGCGCTCTCCATAGGAAAGGCGAGAGGAACTCCAGGGTCGTGCCACCATTCAACGAGTCCCCAGATGTCTCAGTCCATTCCAGGGAAACCTGTTTTCCCAGCACTGCCTCGACTTTCATGCCGAGGATCGACTCACACCACGGTGACACGTGGGACAGCCCTGTGGGAAAGCCTTCAGCATCGACGGAGAGGAACAGCGACAGACCCTCTAGCAACTCGCATGGGGACTGGCCTTTCCTGAGGTCACCAGAGTGGGTCCATGAGGTCCCCGTCGTAAGTCAAGAGCACCTGCCGCAACTCGGTAAAATCCAGGAGGTTCTCCCCTGCAGGCGAGATGAGGCCCGTTTCCACTGAGGTGTCTCGAGGCTAATCACACTTGACCTCTGGAACTCCTGACCTCTGTTTTCCCATCTATTTGCCATGAAGTGATGAGACTGGATGCAATGATTTTAGTTTTCTGAATGCTGAGCTTTAAGCTAACTTTTTCACTCTCCTCTTTCACTTTCATCTGGAGACTCTTTAGTTCTTCTTCACTTTCTGCCATAAGGGTGGTGTCATCTGCATATCTGAGATTATTGATATTTCTCCCAGCAATCTGGATTCCAGCATGTGCTTCCTCCAGCCCAGTGTTTCTCATGATGTAGTTTGCATATAAGTTAAATAAGCAGGGTGACAATATAGAGCCTTGACATATTCCTTTTCCTAGTTAGAACCAGTCTGTTGTTCCATGTCCAGTTCGAACTGTTTCTTCCTGACCTGCATACAGGTTTCTCAAGAGACAGGTCAGGTGGTCTGGTATTCCCATCTCTTTCAGAATTTTTCCCAGTTTATTGTGATCCACACAGTCAAAGGCTTTGGCATAGTCAATAAAGCAGAAATAGATGTCTTTTTTTCTGGAACTCTCTTGCTTTTTCAATGATCCAGTGGATGTTGGCAGTTTGATCTCTGGTTTCTCTGCATGTTTTAAATCCCTCTTGAACATTTGGAAGTTCACAGTTCATGTGAACTTGGAGAATTTTGAGCATTACTTTACTAGTGTGTGAGATGAGTGCAATTGTGCAGCAGCTTGAATATTCTTTGTCATTGCCTTTCTTTGGGATTGGAATGAAAACTGACCTAATGACTAGATGTTTTCAATTGCATATGCTGAAAGAACTGGCTGTGCAGTTTTGAAGAAAAAAAAATCATTTTAACCCATTTTCTCTGAAGTGCAAGGCATATCATGGCCATCCCTGAATCATAAAGTCACCTTTTCTTTATGTAGTCATAGTTTCATGCCTAAATTATAGGCCAACTCGTGCTCAAATGGACTCTGATGTCAGGGGCAGATCAACTAATAAAAAGCTTGGATTGTCCCTCTGGAGGAAAGTGAGATCTTGGTCCCACGAGAAGAATCTGAAGGGTTAAGGGAACTTGCAAGAGTGGGGAAAGCTTAGTCCATCCTACATGTACCAAAATCTTAAATAAGGCTTATTTACTTTACCGAAGTAAAAAAACAGATGATGAAAACAATTATAAATCAATGAAAGGTAAAGAAATCCATAGTCTGTTATCAAAAATTGCATTCTAAGAAAACTTTGTTCTCTTAACCTAGAGAGGAGACTAAATTCCATCTGGTACCAGCTTACCAGAAGACAAACAAACAAACAAACAAATTATCGGTAAGCTTAAAAAAAGTATATTCCATATATCTTGAAGTAGCAGTATTTCTGCAAAGGCATCAGTGTGAAACCATAGAGGACATGGTTAAAACCTGATTAAATAGAAATTGACAATGTAATCTGGTCACTGCTGCGACTTGAAATGCTTTAATATGATAACTGGAATTATAACTGACAGCATTTGACCAGGACATATCAGATTTTCACGGATGTCAGATAATTTCTAGGATATCTATATTAGGAACTGAAGGAATCTTTGAACCTAGGAAAGAAAACAACAGTCTCAAAGGCCCTTGCTGAATCATCTATCAGCAAGGAATGTCTTTGCAAGGATCGCAAAGTGAAGGGAAAATACACCGACCTGCCTCTGCAACTTTGGTCCTCTGAGCAGATCTGGAGGTCTCCCTTTGTATAAGCTAACCTGTTCCTTCCAAATAGAGGTTTGCAACACAAAACAAGTGGCCGCCTATTCTTCCTCGAAGGAGGCTCTCTTTCCCCACATCCTGCGAACTCCCTTTCCCAGCCTCCTGGAAAAGCGCTTCTTGCAGTTCCTTTCAGAAAATCCTATGGACGGAGAAGCCTGGTAGGCTGCAGTCCGTGGGGTCGCTGAGGGTCGGACGCGACTGAGCGACTGCACTTTCATTTTCACTTTCATGCATTGGAGAAGGCAATGGCAACCCACTTACTGTTCTTGCCTGGAGAATCCCAGGGACGGGGGAGCCTAGTGGGCTACCGTCTATGGCGTCGCACAGAGTCGAACACGACTGAAGCAACTTAGCAGCAGCAGCAGCAGCAGTTCCTTTCTTAGGGGCAGTTATCCCTGAGATTGGGACCTGGAAAGGCAGAGCCACCTCCACACACACGTCTTTTCTGTCCCCTTTCCTCTGGAGGAGAGCTCTAGTGAGCCTAGGTCTGTCAGGAAAATTCTTGGCTTTGACGGGATCCCACCCAGTGTGTGAACCTGCATACCCGACCTAGGGGCCACAGGCACCTGTTTTGCTCGAGTGGGTCCTGGAGGGGTGCAGCATAGCAAGAGCTTAAAAATCCATCCAATTTGTTTTTTTTTTTTTTTTTACCTCGGAGAGAACGAGTTTGCTCCACCTCCACCCTTTGGCAGTGTGGAGGGAAGAGGGCACCACCCTCTCCCAAAGGGGACATAGGGCCTACCAGGAGAGAAAGGCCCCTTGAGGAGCTGAGCCCAGGTAGGCAGCCAGTGATGTCAAGCACACTCCCCGCTGCTTGCTTCTTCATGGGCACTCCCACGATCTGCTAGGAATGTCTTTGCAAGGATCTCAAAGGGAAGGGGAGATACATGGCCCTGTCTCTGGAACTTCAGTCCTCTGAGCAGATCTGGAGGTCTTGAGATGTATAAGCAAACCTGTTCCTTCCAAATAGAGGCTTGCAAACACACCCGGTGGTTGCCTCTTCTTCCCCGAAGAAGTCTTTCTTTCCCCACATGCTGCGAACTCCCTGTCCCAACCTCCAAGAATAGCGCTTCTTGCCATTCCTTTCTTAGAGGCAGTTATCCCTGAGCTTGGGGCCGTAGGGAGTAGCCCCACACTCACAGGGAAAGGCAAAGACTCCTCCATACATCTCCTCTATCCCCTTTGCTCTGGAGGAGAGCTCTAGTGAGCCTAGGTCTTTCAGGAAAATTCTTGGCTTGGACAGGATCTCACCCTGTTTGTGAACCTGCATACCCAACCAGGGGCCACAGAGCACCTGTTTCAGTAAAGTGGGCCCTGAAAGGGTGCAGCCTAGCAAGAGCTTGAAAATCCAATCAATTGCTGTTTTGTACCTCTGACAGAGCAAGCTTGGCTCCACCCTTTGGCAGTGAGGAGAAAAGAGGCATGACACCCTCCCCAAGGGGACATGGGGCCTACTTCGAGAGGAAAGGCCCCTTGTGGAGCTGAGGCCAGGAAGGCACACAGTCGTGTCAAACACACTCCCACTGCTTGCTTCTTCAGGGGCACTCCCGCTATCAGCTAGGAATGTCTTTGCAATGATCACAAAGGGAAGGGGAGATACAGGGCCCTGCTTCTGGACCTCCGGTGCTCTGAGCAAATCTCGAGGTCTCCCGTTGTTGGTCAAGGTCAAGGTCAAGTTCAAGTTCAAGGTCAAGTTCAAGTTCAAGGTCAAAGTTCAAGCTCAAGATCAAGTTGAAGTTCAAGTTCAAGGTCAATTTTTTCAAGGTCAAGGTCAAGTTCGTCAAGGTCAAGTTCAAGTTCAAGTTCAAGGTCAAGGTCAAGTTCAAGTTTAAAGTTCAAGGTCAAGGACAAGTTCAAGTTAAGTTCAAGGTCAAGTTCAAGTTCAAGTTCAAGGTCAAGTCAAGTTCAAGTCAAGTCAAGAGTTCAAGTTCAAGTTCAAGTTCAAGTCAAGTTCAAGTTCAAAAGTCAAGTTCAAGTTCAAGTTCAAGTTCAAAGTCAAAAAGTTCAAGTTCAAGGTCAAGGTCAAGTTCAAGTTCAAGTTCAGTCAAGTCAAGCCAAGTTCAAGTTCAAGTTCAAGGTCAAGGTCAAGTTCAAGTTCAAGTTCAAGGGCAGGCAAGGTCAAGCCCAAGACCAAGGCAAGGGCAACGGCAACGCCAAGGGCAAGGCCAAGGCCCAGGCCAAGGCAAAGGCCAAGGCCACCAAAGCGACGCCCAAACCCCGTAACGCCTGACAAAAGGCAGAAGCCACTAGGCCCCTGTGCAGAGGAAGCCACTGAAGGCAGCAAGGCCACAGAGCTCCCCGACTCCCATTCCCACATGAAGATGTGAGGATAAAGGGCCTCATCCCAGCACAGCACCCGCTCCACCACCCCGCAACCCCGGCCCCGCCCCCCAGCACGCCCCCTGAAACAACACTGTCTTCCCAGAAAAGAGAACGGAGAAGCCATGTGTGTGCCAAAGGAGCAAGATGAACGAACGATGCCACGCCCTCCGAATTTGGGCACACCTGACGCCTCGGAAACCCGGGCCTGGCCGATGGGTCCCAGCCGTTCTCGGGTGGAGGGGGGTCAACACATTGGCCGAGAGCCCTTGCCCAGGCCACCCAAAATCCCCTGAGATGTGATCCGACCACAGGGACGAGGGCAAACGTACCGCTTGAGGTGCTGGAGGAGCCGAACCAAGCCATGGTGGGAGAGGCACACGGGCACGCTGCAGACTGCTGGCCGAGTGGGCGGGGACCCAGCAGCTTAGGACTCTGGAGAACGGGAGGCGTCTCCGCCACCACTGACGTCAATAGGGTTTGGGTGGGTAGATGGAGGGGGCCGCCCCTGGCCTCTTTCCAAGCAGAGACCCTGGACGGAGTCCCGTGGAGCGAGTGGGCTTTTCCCGGGCACGGCTGTGCCCTGGACCGCCAAGATCCCCGTTGGGGGTGGGCGGGTAGTTCGGGGGCTTTGGTTTGTGGCCCTCCCTCGCAGCGGGGGGGTGGGTTCAACCCCGAGTGGATCAATCAGGGGCCCTCAGCAGTGCCAAGGGAACTCACCGCCCAGGAAACGCCCCTAGGTCCCTTTGAATTGGCCACCAACGCCCCCTTTCCCAGCCTGCCTTGCTCTGAGATTTCCCTCCTTTTCACATTCCACAGGTCCCTGGTCCTCGACTGTCCCCGCTGGCTCCTCCGAGGCATTCCGGGACACCAGACGCTCTCTCCAGCGCCTCCACCTAGATCCCTCGCTGTCCTCGCCTCCGTTTCCCCCATGCCCCCTCCCCAACTCCTCCGTGGGCTCTTGGCATCCTTTCCCTACAGCAGTCCCAGAGTGCCACCCCCGAGGGCTTTGAGTTGCCTGGAGCCCAAGGCTCCGGCCAGAGACCTGAGGGGCCAGCGTCTGGACTGGCAGCTAATGCCATTTGGGGCTTTTCTCACGTGGAGCCTGAGGCCCGCACCTCCGCGGGCAACCCCCCAGCGCGAGTGCCCTGGAGATACCCGCCCAAGGGGACAGTGTATCCCCTACTGTGGGGAAGGAGGTTCCTGTTTTCGCTGCACTGGTTCGACTTTCACGCCGAGGATCGACTCACACCATGGTGGCAAGTGGAATAGCCCTGTGGGAAAGCCTCATGGGAAAGACTCCAGGGAGAGCCACAGATTCCTTGATCCACGAGAAGGGAAGCGTGACACTGCTGCTACCGCTCGGGAGGAAAGCGCACGTGCATGACCCCACTCGAGCCGGACTGACGCAAGCTTGGGAGACTCCAGAAGTACGCCAAGATCCATGTCAGCACTGCAGAGGAATCCTCAGGTCCGGTCCCGACTCCACACAAGGTCTTAGGCCCCGGCATCGACGGGAGAGGAAAACTGAGAGGCCCCCTAGCACCTCGCATGGGGACTGGCCTTTCCTGAGGTCACCAGAGCGGGTCCCTGAGGTCTCCGTCGTAACTCGAGAGCACCTGCCGCAACTCGAGAAAATCCAGGAGGTTCTCCCATCCAGGCGAGATGAGGCCCATTTCCGCTGAGGCGTCTCGAGGCTAATCACACCTAACCTCTGGAACTTCCAAAGGGTCCTTCACACCCTTGCTGCAAGTCAAGAAGTTCTCCGACATACCCATATCCACTCGAGAGGAAGGACGAGGGTCCCGCCCATATCCAGCTGAGCCCCGTTTCCGCCTCGTAGCTCGAGAAGAGGGATCCTTTCCCTTCGTCGTCGGGAAAGAATTCCCGGCCTTCCCGTCGCATCTCAAGAGGAGGCGCTCTCAACAGGAAAGAGAGAGGAACTTCAGGGCCTTGCCAGCATTCCAAGTCCCCCAGATGTCTAAGTCCATTCCAGAAGAAACTGTTTTCCCTGCACTGCCTCGACGTTCACACCGAGGATCGACTCACACCACTGTGGCACGTGGGACAGCCCTGTTGGAAAGCCTCGTGGGAAAGCCTCAATGGAAAGCGACAGATCCCTTGATCCACACGTCGGCAAGCGTGACACTGCTGCTGCAGGTCGTGAGGAAATGGCAGGTGCATGCCCCACACGAGATGAGGACTGACTCCCCTGGTGAGACTCCAGAAGTCCCAAGATCCATGTCAGCACTGGAGAGGCATCCTCAGGGTCTGGCCCCGACTCCACACAAGGTCTTAGGCACCGGCATCGATGGGAGAGGAATCCCTAGAGGCCCCCTGGTAACTCACATGGGGACTGGCCTTTCCTGAGGCCACCAGAGCGGGTCCCTGAGGACCCGTCGTAACTCGAGAGCACCTGCCGCAACTGGGTAAAATCCAGGAGGTTCTCCCCTCCAGGCGGGATGAGGCCCATTTCCTCTGAGGTGTCTGGAGGCTCATCACACCTAACCTCTGGAAATTAAAAAGGGTCCTTGCTGCAACTCAAGAAGTTCCCCGACATACCCGTCTCCACACAAGAGGAAGCACGGGGGTCCCGCCCACATTCAGAGGAACCCCGTTTCCAAGATGAAGGATCCTATCCTGCTTAGTCAGGAAAGATTTTTTGGCGTTTCCATGGCATCTCAAGAGCAAGGGTTCTCAATAGGAAAGGCAAGAGGAACTCCAGGGTCGTGCCACCATTTCAAGAGTCCCCAGATGTCTCAGTCCATTTCAGAGGAACCCGTTTTCCCAGCACTGCCTCGAATTTCACGCCGAGGATCCACTCACACCATGGTGGCATGTGGGACAGCCCTGTGAGAAAGCCTCGAGGGAAAGCCACAGATCCCTTGATCCCCGCGACGGGAAGCGTGACACATCTGCTACACTGTCCCTGAGGTCACGGTCGTATGTCGAGAGTACCTGCCGCAACTCGAGAAAATCCAGGAGGTTCTCTGCTCCAGTCGAGATGAGGCCCATTTTCTCTGCGGCGTCTCGAGAGTAATCACACCTAAACTC
Source organism: Capra hircus (assembly GCF_001704415.2). NCBI lineage: Eukaryota > Metazoa > Chordata > Mammalia > Artiodactyla > Bovidae > Capra > Capra hircus. The sequence continues at coordinate 770 of NW_017190532.1, read as the reverse complement.
TGGAACTTCCAAAGTGTCGTAAACACCCTTGCTAAAACTCAAGAAGTTCCCCGACATACCCGTCTCCACTCCAGAGGAAGCACGAGGGTCCGGCCACCGCCAGAGGAGCTCCGTTTCCGCCTCCAAGCTCGAGATGAGGGATCCTTCCCTGCTTCCTCGGGAAAGAATTCCCGACGTTTCGACGCATCTCAAGAGGAGGCGCGCTGCACAGGAAAGGCGAGAGGAACTCATGGGTCGTGCCACCATTCCAAGAGTCCCCCAGATGTCTCAGTCCATTCCAGAGGATCCTGTTTTCCCTGCACTGCTTCGACTTTCACGCCGAGGATCGACTCACACCACGGTGGTACGTGTGACAACCCTGTGGGAAAGCCTCGTGGGAAAGCCTCGAGGGAAAGCCACAGATCCCTTAATCCACGCGACGGAAGCGTGACACTGCTGCTACAGCACGGAGGAAAGCGCACGTGCATGCCCCTACTCGACACGAGAACTGACTCCCCTGGTGAGAATCCAGAAATACCCCAAGATGCATGTCAGCCTGGAGAGGAATCCTCAGGTTCCAGCCCCGACTCCACACAAGGTCTTAGGCCCTGGCATCGACGGGAGAGGAATAGCGACAGGACCTCTAGCAACTCGCATGGGGACTGGCCTTTCCTGAGGGTCACCAGAGCGGGTCCATGAGGTCCCGTCGTAAGTCGAGAGCACCTGCCGCAACTCGGTAAAATCCAGGAGGTTCTCCCCTGCAGGTGAGATGAGGCCCGTTTCCACTGAGT
>NW_017190531.1:0-11246 GCF_001704415.2 Capra hircus | reverse complement strand
CGTCGGAAAGAACACCGTAGTGTGCTTGCCTCCTGGATGATTCTACGTCGGTGGGGGCCACTCTCAGTCCGGCGTTGCTGTCTGACAAGTCGCCGGCAGACGGGGTGTATAATGTCTGAGGGGGACTTGCTTGCGCAGCTGTAAGCGCTTCCCTTTCCATAGGGTGTTGTGAAGAACTCAATTTGGACAAAGCCTCGGGGGATATAGGGGGTGTTAGCTGCAGACCGGCGAGCCTCGGCGCCGCCCCACTGTACTAGGGGAGAATTCTCGCGTGAGTTCAACATCAAGTAACGTCAGCGCACTGGGAGGGGAGACGGCGGCCATGAGGGTGAGATTGATCATCAGAAGTATGAGCAGGCGAGGACGCTGCGTCAGACCATTACTGGAAGTGGAGACCTCCACGAGGGACACGTCCGCCTCTGGGATGGCCTACATGAGCCAGGGAGACGTCCCCATAAGGTGTCGGAGAATGCACTTCGCGCGAAGGCCTTTATTTTCAGAAGCTTTTACTCACTTCTCTGTATTACTCTCCCACTCACGAATATGGGCGCGCTGCAATGGGGCCTAAGCCTCTATTGACAAAGTGAGAGTCTCTATGTAGCGTTCGCGCGCAGGACTCTTTCTATACGGTGCCGAATAATGTGTGGATTACTCTACCAAGTGGGTCTCTGCTCAGTGATTTGGTATTAGCTATGGTATCTTTCTGGCCGAAAGTGTGCTCTGGATTAGTCATCCTCTCTCCTCAGGGAGCTGTTCCAGTTCCTCCTCATCGGAAGTTGGAAGGGTCTTTGATTCCCCCGTGTCTTCCGTTGCTGCGCGAAATTGTCTTTGTATTGCGATCCTCACTTAAAGATTATAAGTGTCATGGCTTCCCTTACATTAGCTGTCGTGTAGAATCAACAAAGCTACGCTAGACGCGGAGCTTTCTCTACGGAAGGCTATAATGGTGACAGTTTGGTGACCCAGGGAGTGCTTATTACCCCAAAGACATGGAAAGGTCCCAACGCTGCTACACTCGGAATGGGGGTAGTGTACTGAAGTGTTTGGATCTTACGGATTGTAACTAGGTCTACTACGGTCTTTCTATATAGACCAACTATATCTAAAAATTAGGCAAGTAAGTGTGAGATCAGGTGATATACCACATGGATTTAGGCTCGGAGCACTGAGAAAAACTCATTGAGCATCAGGGGACTACGCGAGAAATCTGCAAACGGAACCCATTGTGAGATCTACATCCGCCGTTGTCTTCCATTCTATTAGATGGATTTTGAGATGGACTCCTTCGGTCATTAGACTTCCTCGCGGACACATTCCTTAGGATGTTAAGCTTCCTGTGCGCGTCCTGCGGATCAATGGGACCGCGCGTAACATTACATATCACACCGTATGCATGACGTCCGAAGGCAAGGCATAGGACAACGCCTCCACTCGGCAGGATGGATTTTTGCTGGAGAAATTGACAGGACATGCGCTTTCCTACATGGCAGATGAAGACTAAAGCCCTGAATTTGACTTTTTTCCAGAAAATGTCAGAAAGAGTGGATAAGAATCCGGCAACTCAAAGATAGCAGGCATTGCTCTTCTGTGTGTGGAGAGCGTGTATGTCGGGGAAACTTCTTGAGTTGCCGAGAGCAAGGGTCGTGAGACCCTTTGGAAGTTCCAGAGTAGATGTTGGATTAGCCTCCAGACGCCATCAGCAGAAATGGGCTTTCATCTCGCCTGGAGGGGAGAAACTCCTGGATGGTTATTACTGTCTGTGTTGCGTGTCTCAGAGGGTCGTCCGCTCTTAAGTCTGACGACACGCTTAAGGGGACGTACTGGATACAGCTGTCCTTCCTTGGCTGCGCACTCGGGGAAAGGCCTATTGTCACCCGCCATGCAAGGGGATTCCTGCCATCAGGGGGCTGGCCGGTCCTCATGGGCGCCCCTCTCCTCTTCACCGCTCAACAGGAGGACCTGGGGCAATAAGACCTGCGAGAGATCGTCCGTGAGGGTGCGACTACCACCATTCCGGTGCGGGAGTCCCCCACGGATGTCGTCACACGCTTGACTACTTCCATTCCATCGCCGAGTCGCCTGGTGATATCTCCTTTCGACTCTTGTGGTACTTTCTGGAGTCTGTTTCCGACTCCTAGCCTGAGATGAGGGATCCTTTCCCTGCTTGGTCGGGAAAGAATTCCCGGCGTTCCCGTCGCATCTCAAGAGGAGGCGCTCTCACAGGAAAGGCGAGAGGAACTCCAGGGTCGTGCCACCATTCCAGAGTCCCCCAGATGTCTCCGTCCATTCCAGGGAAACCTGTTTTCCACTGCCTCGACTTTCAAGCCGAGGATCGACTCACACCAAGGTGGCACGTGGGACAGCCCTGTGGGAAGCCTCGAGGGAAAGCCTCGTGGGAAAGCCTCGAGGGAAAGTTGCAGATCCTTTATCCACGCGAAGGGAAGCGTGACACTGCTGCTACAGCTCGGGAGGAATGCGCACGGTGCATGCCCGCATTCGAGACGAAGACTGACTCCCCTGGGGAGACTCCAGAAGTAGCCCAAGATCAATGTCAGCCACTGGAGAGGAATCCTCACGTTCCAGCACCGACTCCAAGCAAGGTCTTAGGCGCTGGCATCTACGGGAGAGGAATCCCGAGAGGCACTCCAGCAACTCGCATGGGGTCGGCCTTTCCTGAGGCCGCCAGAGAGGGTCCCTGAGGTCCCCATCGTAACTTGAGAGCACCTGCCACAACTCGAGAAAATCCAGGAAGTTCTCGCCTCCAGGCGAGATGAGGCCCGTTTCCGTTGAAGCGTCTCGAGGCTAATCACATCTAACCTCTGGAACTTCGAAAGGGTCCTTCACACCCTTGCTGCAACTCAAGAAGTTCCCCGACATATCCCGTCTCCACTCGAGAGGAAGCACGAGAGTCCCGCCCATATCCAGAGGAGCCCCGTTTCCCCCTCCTAGCTCGAGTGGAGGGATCCTTTCCCTGCGTGGTGGGGAAAGAATTCCCTGCATTACCGTCGCATCTCAAGAAGAGGCGCTCTCCACAGGAAAGGCGAGAGGAACTCCAGGGTCGTGCCACCATTCCCAGAGTCCCCCAGATGTCTCAGTCCATTCCAGGGAAATCTGTTTTCCCTCCACTGCCTCGACTTTCAAGCCGAGGATCGACTCACACCACGGTGGCACGTTGGATAGTCCTGTGGGAAAGCCTCGTGGGAAAGCCTCGAGGGAAAGCACAGGTCCCTTGATCCACGCGAGGGGAAGAGTGACACTGCAGCTACAGCTCGGAAAGAAAGGGCACGTGCATGCCCCACTCGAGACGAGGACTGACTCCCCTGGGGAGACTCCAGAAGTACCCCAAGATCCATGTCAGCACTGGAGAGGAATACTCAGGTTCCGGCACCGTCTCCACACAAGGTCTTAGGCCCCAGCATCTACGGAGAGGAATCCCGAGAGGCCCCCGAGCAACTTGCATGGGGACTGGCCTTTCCTGAGGCCACCAGAGCGGGTTCTGACGTCCCTGTCGTAAGACGAGAGCACCTGCCGCAACTCGAGAAAATCCAGGAGGTTCTCCCCTACAGGCGAGATGAGGCCCATTTCTGCTGAGGCGTCTGGAGGCTAATCACATCTACCTCTGGAACTTCCAAAGGGTCCTTCACACCCTTGCTGCAACTCAAGAAGTTCCCCGACATACCCGTCTCCACTCGAGAGGAAGCACGAGAGTCCCGCCCACATCCAGAGGAGCCCCGTTTCCGCCTCCTAGCTCCAGAGGAGGGATCCTTTCCCGGCGTATTCGGGAAAGAATTCCCGGCATTCCCGTCGCAAGTCAAGAGGAGGCGCTCTCCACAGGAAAGGCGAGAGGAACTCCAGGGTCGTGCCACATTCGCAGAGTCCCCCAGATTTCTCAGTCCATTCCAGGGAAACCTGTTTTCCCTGCACTGCCTCGACTTTCAAGCCGAGGATCGACTCACACCACGGTGGCACGTGGGACAGTCCTGTTGGAAAGCCTCCTGGGAAAGCCTCGTGGGAAAGCCTCGAGGGAAAGCCCCTGATGCCTTGATCCACGCAAAGGGAAGCCTGACACTGCTGCTACAGCTCGGGAGGAAAGAGCACGTGCATGCCCCCACTCGAGAGGAGGACTGACTCTCCTGGGGAGACTCCAGAAGTACCCCAAGATCCATGTCAGCACTGGAGAGGAATCCACAGGTTTCGGCACCGACTCCACTCAAGGTCTTAGGCCCCGGCATCGAGGGGAGAGGAATCCCGAGAGGCCCCCGAGCAACTCGCATGGTAACTGGCCTTTCCTGAGGCCACCAGAGCGGGTCCCTGAGGTCCCCGTCTTAAGTCGAGAGCACCTGCTGCAACTCGAAAAAATCCAGGAGGTTCTCCCCTCCAGGCGAGATGAGGACCATTTCCACTGAGGCTTTTCGAGGCTAATCACAGCTAAGCCTCTGGAACTTCCAAAGGGTCCTTCACACCCTGGCTGCAACTCAAGAAGTTCCCCGACTTACCCGGCTCCACTAGAAAGGAAGCACGAGAGTCCCGCCCACATCCAGAGGAGACCCGTTTCTGCCTCCTAGCTCGAGAGGAGGGATCCTTTCCCTGCGTGGTCGGGAAAGAATTCCCGGCGTTCCGTCGCATCTCAAGAGGAGGCGCTCTCCACAGGAAAGGCGAGAGGAACTCCAGGGTCGTGCCACCATTCCCAGAGTCCCCCAGATGCTCAGTCCATAACAGGGAAACCTGTTTCCCAGCACTGCCTCGACTTTCAAGCCAAGGACGACTCACAACACGGTAGCACGTGAGACAGCCCAGTGGGTAAACGTCGTGGGAAAGCCTCGTGGCAAAGCCTCGTGAGAAAGCCTCCACGGAAAGCCACAGATTCCTGGATCCACGCGAAGGGAAGGGTGACACTGATGCTACAGCTCTGGAGGAAATTGCACGTGCATTCATCCACTAGAGACGAGGACTGACTCACCTGGGAGACTCCAGAAGTACCCAAGGTCCATGTAAGCACTGGAGAGGTTTTCTCAGGTTCCGGCACCGACTCCACACAAGGTATAAGGCGCCGGCATCGACGGGAGAGGAATCCCGTGAGGCCCCCGAGCAACTCGCATGGTGACTGGCCTTTCCTGAGGCCACCAGAGCGGGTCCCTGAGGACCCCGTCTTAAGTCCACAGCACCTGCCGCAACTCGAGAAAATTCAGGAGGTTCTCCCCTTCAGGCGACATGAGGCCCATTTTTGCTGAGGCGTCTCGAGACTAATCACACCTAACCTCTGGAACTTCCAAAGCGTCTTTCACACCCTTGCTGCAACTCAAGAAGTTCCTCGATATACCCGTTTCCCCTCGAGAGGAAGCACGAGAGTCCCGCCCACATCCAGAGGAGCCCCGTTTCCGCCTCATAGTTCCAGAGGAGGGATCCTTTCCATACGTGGTCGGGTAAGTATTCCTGGCGTTCCCGTCGCATCTCAAGAGGAGGCGCTCTCCACAGGAAAGGCGAGAGGAACTCCAGGGTCGTGCCACCATTCCCAGAGTCCCCCAGATGCTCAGTCCAAGCCAGGGAAACCAGTTTTCCCTACACTGCCTCGACTTTCAAGCCGAGGATCGACTCATACAACGGTGGCACATGAGACAGCCCTGTGGGAAAGCCTCGTGGGAAAGCCTCATGGGAAAGCCTCGAGGTAAACCCCTGAACCCTTGATCCACAAGAAGGGAAGCGTGACACTCCTGCTACAGCTCGGGAGCGCACGTGCATGCCCCCACTCGAGACGAGGACTGACTCCCCTGGGAGACTCCAGAAGTACCCCAAGATCCATGTCAGCACTGGAGAGGAATCCTCAGGTTCCAGCACCGACTCCACACAAGATCTTAGGCCCCGGCATCGAGGGAAGAGGAATCCCGAGAGGCCCCCGAGCAACTCCCATGGGGACTGGCCTTTCATGAGGCCACCAGCGCGGGTCCATCAGGTCCCCTTCGTAAGTCGAGAGCACCTGCCGCAACTTGAGAAAATTCAGGAGGTTCTCCCCTCCAGGTGAGATGAGGCCCATTTCCGCTAAGGCGTCTCGAGGCTAATCACACCTAAGCTCTGGAACTTCCAAAGGGTCCTTCACACCCTTGCTGCAACTCAAGAAGTTCCCCAACATACCCGTCTCCACTCGAGAGGAAGCACTAGAGTCCCGCCCACATCCAGAGGAGCCCCGTTTCCGCCTCCCAGCTCCAGAGGTGGGATCCTTTCGCTGCGTGGTCGGGAAAGAATTACCGGCGTTCCCGTCGCATCTCAAGAGGAGGCACTCTCCACAGGAAAGGCGAGAGTAACTCCAGGGTCATGCTACCATTCCCAGAGTCCCCCAGATGTCTCATTCCATTCCAGGGAAACCTGTTTTCCCTGCACTGCCTCGACTTTCAAGCCGAGGATCGACTCACATCACCGGTGGCACGTGGGACAGCCCTGTGGGAAAGCCTCGTGGGAAAGCCTCGAGGGAAAGCCGCAGATCCCTTGATCCACGCGAAGGGAAGCGTGACACTGCTGCTACAGCTCGGGAGTAATGCGCACGTGCATGCCCCCACTCGAGACGAGGACTGCCTCCCCTGGGGAGACTCCAGAAGTAGCCCAAGATCCATGTCAGCACTGGAGAGGAATCCTCACGTTCCGGCACCGACTCCAAGCAAGGTCTTAGGCTCCGGCATCGACGGGAGAGGAATCCCGAGAGGCCCCCGAGCAACTCGCATGGGGACTGGCCTTTCTTGAGGCCACCAGAGCGGGTCCCTGAGGTCCCTGTCGTAAGTCGAGCAGCACCTGCCGCAACTCGAGAAAATGCAGGAGGTTCTACCGTAGAGGCAAGAATGAGGCCCATTTCCGCTGAGGCATCTGGAGGCTAATCACATCTAACATCTGGAACTTCCAAAGGGTCCTTCACACCCTTGCTGCAACTCATGAAGTTCCCCGACATTCCCGTCTCCACTCGAGGAAGCACGAGAGTCCTGCCCACATCCAGAGGAGACCCGTTTCCGCCTCCTAGCTCCAGAGGAGGGATCCTTTCCCTGCGTGGTTGGGAAAGAATTCCCGCGTTCCCGTCGCATCTCAATAGGAGGCGCTCTCCACAGGAAAGGCGAGAGGAACTCCAGGGTCGTGCCACCATTCCCAGAGTCCCCCAGATATCTCAGTCCATTCCAGGGAAACCTGTTTTCCCTGCACTGCCTCGACTTTCAAGCCGAGGATCCACTCACACCACGGTGGCACGTGGGACAGCCCTGTGGGAAAGCCTCGTGGGAAAGCCCACAGATCCCTTGATCCACGCGAAGGGAAGCGTGACACTGCTGCTACAGCTCGGGAGAAAGCGCACGTGCATGCCCCACTCGAGACGAGGACTGAGTCCCCTGGGGAGACTCCAGAAGTACCCCAAGATCCATGTCAGCACTGGAGAGGAACCTCAGGTTCTGACACCAGACTCCACACATGGTCTTACGCCCCGGCATCGACGGGAGAGGAATCCCGAGAGGCCCCTGAGCAACTCGCATGGGGATTGGCCTTTCCTGAGGCCACCAGAGCAGGTCCCTGAGGTCCCCGTCGTAAGTCGAGAGCACCTGCCGCAACTCGAGAAAATCCAGGAGGTTCTCCCCTCCAGGCGAGATGAGGCCCATTTCCGCTGAGGCGTCTCGAGGCTAATCACACCTAACTTCTGGAACTTCCAACGGGTCCTTCACACCCTTGCTGCAACTGTAAAAGTTCCCCGACATACCCGTCTCCACTCGAGAGGAAGCACGAGAGTCCCGCCCACATCCAGAGGAGCCCCGTTTCCGCCTCCTTGCTCGAGAGGACGGGTTCCTTTCCCTGGCGTGTTCGGGAAAGAATTCCCGGCGTTCCTGTCGCATCTTAAGAGGAGGCACTCTCCACAGGAAAGGTGAGAGGAACTCCAGGGTCGTGCCACCATTCCCAGAGTCCTCCAGATGTCTCAGTCCATTCCAGGGAAACCTGTTTTCCCTGCACTGTTTCGACTTTCAAGCCGAGGATCGACTCACACCACGGTGGCACGGGGGACAGCCCTGTGGGAAAAGCCTCGAGGGAAAGCCACAGATCCCTTTATCCACGCGAAGGGAAGCGCGACACTGCTGCTAGAGCTTGGGAGGAAAGCGCACGTGCATGCCCCCTCTCGAGACGAGGACTGACTCCCTTGGGCAGACTCCAGAAGTACCCCAAGATCCATGTCAGCACTGGAGAGGAATGCTCAGGTTACGGCACCGATTCCACACAAGATCTTGGGCCCCGGCATCGATGGGAGAGGAATCCCGAGAGGCCCCGAGCAACTCGCATGGGGACTGGGACTTTCCTGAGGCCACCAGAGCGGGTCCCTGAGGTCCCCGTCGTAAGTCGAGAGCACCTGCCGCAACTCGAGAAAATCCAGGAGGTTCTCCCCTCCAGGCGAAATGAGGCCCATTTCCGCTGAGGCGTCTCGAGGCTAATCACATCTAACATCTGGAACTTCCAAAGGGTCCTTCACACCCTTGCTGCAACTCAAGAAGTTCTCTGACATACCCGTCTCCACTCGAGAGGAAGCACGAGAGTCCCGCCCACATCCAGAGGAGCCCCGTTTCCGCCTCCTAGCTCGAGAGGAGGGATCCTTTTCCTGCGTGGTGGGGAAAGAATTCCCCGTGTTCCCGTCGCATCTCAAGTGGAGGCGCTTGCCAGGGTCCAGCCCCGGTGGATCCAGGGAATTCGAAGGCTGGACGGGGTTGGCGTGGAAAGACTTGTTTGTTTATTAATGTAAGATTAGGTTAAGAAACTATAGTGTAATAAGAAGATTAAGTGGAGGAAGAGGGCTGAATAGCTTGGTTTTCACGGAAGGCCATTAAAATTCCAGACAAGTAATTTGCACCATCTACGTTGGGCCACCGGCGCCCGCTTGAATATCTAAGGGTGCCTCGCCTTAAGCTCCCTTTCCTGCGGGTCTTAACAGCCGGGGCAAGTAAGTAGACCTGGCGAGCCTCCGCGCCCCAGATGGAGATTCAGCCTGAAGTTAAAGTAAAGAGCAGAGAGAGGGAAGGGGAGAGAAGAAGAGAGAGAGAGAGACATGGGGGGATCCAGAGTCCCAAGAAACTAGGCCGAGAGACTAGTTCGAGAAACTGGTCCAATCCTTTATTGTTCAGAAGGCCTTTTATACTTTTGATAAAACATGGAGATCAATGGGTAACACAGAATTATGTAGCGTTCGCAGCGCAGACTCTTTCTATACATCATTTTGTATACAAAAGGTCTCTGGTGATTTACATTATCTTCTGGCCAAGAGGCTTGTTAACACTTTTTAGCTCTCTTCCTTAATGAATGTTAATTTTGTTTCCCCTGAAGTGTTTTTTTTTAATTCTGCATCTCCTTAAAGCATTAAAGTTACATCTCTATAGAACAAAGGTGCAGTGCGATAGAACAAAGGTGCAGTGGGATATAACAAAGAAGGTACTTAACTCGAGGATCTAATGTTGCTAATACTAGGTCTACTACTTGTTTTTCTATATACCAACTATATCTAAAAATAAAGGATATGAAAATTTGGCAGCAAACATTGACTCAACAAACTGAAACTTATAATCAGTCCTATTCTAAAGATTTTGACTCCTCGGAAGCCCTACATTCCTAGGATGTTTTAAGCTTCCTGTGCCTCCTGCGGTCAGGAGGCCTCAAACAAACACACTTGCAGAGTCCTGCAGGCAGGCTAGAAAGCCATCGAGGGGTTTTTTGGATTGAAACACTCTTTCAAATGCAGAAGACTAAAGCCCTGAATTGACTTTTTCCAGAAAATGTCAGAAGAGTGGAAAAGCAGAGCACAAAAGCAGGCAGATTTTTGTTGGGGTACATGCTTAGGAATTTCCAGAGGGGCCCCCTGAAGTCTGAGCACGCCTTGCGTATGTCAGCTTCCTTCCTCATGACCTTGTCACGGGCGGGATTCCTCACAAAGGCTTCCGGCAGGCGCTCTCCACAGGAAAGGCGAGAGGAACTCCAGGGTCGTACCACCATTCCCAGAGTCCCCCAGATGTCTCAGTCCATTCCAGGGAAACCTGTTTTCCCTGCACTGCCTCGACTTTCAACCCAAGGAACGACTCACACCACGGTGGCACGAGGAACAGCCCCGTGGGAAAGCCTCGTGGGAAAGCCTCCTGGGAAAGCCTCGAGGGAAAGCTACAGATCCGTTGATCCACGCAAAGGGAAGCGCGACACTGCTGCTACAGCTCGGGAGGAAAGCGCACGTGCATGCCCCGACTCGAGACGCGGACTGACTTCCTGGGGAGACTCCAGAAGTACCCCAAGATCCATGTCAGGGCTGGAGAGGAATCCTCAGGATTCCGGCATCGACTACACACAAGGTCTTAGGCCCCGGCATCGACGGGAGAGGAATCCCGAGAGGCCCCCGAGCAATTCGCATGGGGACTGGCATTTCCTGAGGCCACCAGGGCGGTCCCTGAGGTCCCCGTCTTAAGTCCACAGTACCTGCCGCAACTCGAGAAAATCCAGGAGGTTCTCCCTTCAGGCGAGATGAGGCCATTTCCCCTGAGGGCGTCTCGATGCTAATCACACCTAACCTCTGGAACTTCCAAAGGGTCCTTAACACCCTTGCTGCAACACAAGAAGTTCCTCGACATACCCGTTTCCAATCGAGAGGAAGCACGAGAGTCCACCCACATCCAGAGGAGCCCCGTTTACGCTTCATAGTTCCAGAGGAGGGATTCTTTTCCTGTGTGGTCGAGAAAGAATTCCGGCGATCCGTCGCATCTCAAGTGGAGGCGATCACCACAGGAAAGGCGAGAGGAACTCCTGGGTCGTGCCACTATTCCCAGAGTCCCCAGATGCTCAGTCCATAACAGGGAAACCAGTTATCCAGGCACTGCCTCGACTTTCAAGCCGAGGATCGACTCACACACGGTGGTACGTGGGACAGCGCTGTGGAAAAGCCTCGTGTGAAAGCCTCCTGGGAAAGCCTCCAAGGAAAGCCACAGATCCTGGATCCACGCGAAGGGAAGAGTGACACTGCTGCTACAGCTCTGGAGGAAATTGCACATGCATGCCCCCAATAGATATGAGGACTGACTCACCTGGGAGACTCCAGAAGTACCCAAGATCATGTAAGCACTGGAGAGGAATCCTCAGGTTCCGGCACCCACTCCACACAAGGTCTTATGCCCCGACATAGACGGGAGAGGATCCGAGAGGCCCCCGAGCAACTCGCATGGGGACTGGCCTTTCCTGAGGCCACCAGAGCGGGTCCCTGAGGTCCC
>NW_017190530.1:0-11247 GCF_001704415.2 Capra hircus | reverse complement strand
GCTCGCGTGACGCTCTGCCATGGTCAGCCTTTCCTGTGGAGAGCAGAGCTCATACTGTGAGACTGCGATCGGGTAATGCCAGGAAATTAATTTTCGCAGACATTAGCAGTGGAAAGGAACTTCTCTACTCAGAGTTAGAGGCCGGAAAAAGGGGCATTCTCTGACATAGATTGTCTTGGTGACTACTTGTGTTTCTGTCCGTCGAGTGAGAAGGTATCGTGGTCGGAATACTTCTTGAAGTTGCAGGACAATGTTGAGTGCTTGAATTCACCTTTTTGGGAATTTCAAAGGTATAGATTGTGTTATTAGCCGTCCTGGTAGAAATGCTCAGCGGAAAATGGGCCTCATACCTGCGCTGGAAGCGGAGAGTTGTCTCTGATTTTATACGATATGTGAGGCGGTGCTACTCGTATAGCAACGGGAGACCCAGTCAGGGACAGCGTGTTTTAAAGCTCTGGTGGCCATCAGAAAGGACAGTCCCCATGGTTGAACAGGTTTGCTCCGCAGGGCCTATCGGGATTCCTCTCGGTCGTGCCAAGGGCCTTAAGACTTGTTTGTGGAGTCAGTTTATATAGAGCGGGAAACCTGAGGATTTCCTCTCCGGGCTGGCATGGAGTCGTTGGGTATTCTGGAGTCACCCCCCGCCCCGTCCATCAGGGGAGTCGTTCCAGTCTCGAGTAGGGGGCATGACGTGCGCTTTCGCTCCCCAGCTCTAGAGCGAGTTGTACGCTTCCGGTCGAGTGATCAAGAGGATATGTGGCTTTGCCTAGAGGCTTTTCCACAGGGTGTCATGTCACGCACAGTGAGTGATCTCGGCTTGAAAGTCGAGGCAGTGCAGGGATAACCCAGGCCTGTCCTGGAAATGGACGGAGACATCATGGGGGACTCTGGGAATGGTGGCACGTCCCTAGGAGTTTTCGGGGCCTTTCCTGGTGTAGAGCACTCATCTTGAGATGCGACGGGAACCGCAGGATTCTTTGCAGACGCAAGGCAGGGGAAAGGATCCTCTTTCGGCTAGGAGGCGGAAACGGGGGTCTCCCTCTGGTGTGGGCTGCGAATCTCTGCATTCCTCTTCCAGTGGAGACGGGTTGTCGAGGAACTTTCTAGAGTTGCAGCAAGGGTGTGAAGGACCGTTGTGGAAGTTTCAGAGGTGTAGGTGTGATGTAGGCTGGAAGCCTCAGCGGAAATGGGCGGTGCATCTCGCCTGGAGGGGGAGAACTCTGGATTTATTCTGCGAGTTGGGTTGGGCGGTTGCTCTCCGACTTACGACGGGGACTCAGGGACACGCTCTGGTGCTCAGGAAAGGCCAGTCGGCCATGAGAGTTGCTCGGGGGCCTTCGGGATTTCGTTCCTGTCGATGTCGGGGCCTAAGCTTGTGTGGAGTCGTTGCGCGAGAACTGGATTCCTCTCACAGTCGTTGACATGAATCCTTGGGTTTCCTGAGTCTACCTGGGGAGTCAAGTCTCGTCTCGTTTGGGGTGCTTCAACACATATGTGGTTTCCTCCCGAGCTGGTAGAGAGAAGATGATATATAATTATAGAGTGGATCAGGGATCTGTGGCTTTCCCTCGAGGTTTCCCGCACAAGGGCCTGTCGACGTGCCACTGGTGAGAGTCGTCCTCGCATTGAAAGTCGGACGGGGCAGGTGAAAACAGGTTTCCTGAATGGACTGGAGACATTTGAGGCTCTGGGAAGGTGGCCGACCGTGGAGTTTCCTCTCGGCTTTCGCTGGGTGGAGGCGCTCTCTTGAAGATGCGACGGGAACGCCGGATTCTTTCCCGACCAGGCAGGGAAAGATACTCTCTCGAGCACGAGGGCAGAAAACGGGGTCCATCTGGATATTAGGGGGCTTCTCGTGATTCCTCTAGAAGGATGACGGGTATGTCTGGGAAAGTTCATTAGTGTTGCAGCAAAGGGTGGTGAAGGACCTTTGGAAAGTGTCCAGAAGTTGTAGAGTGTGATATAGGCACGGACACCATACCCAGAGTCACCCAGATGTCTCAGTCCATTCCAGGGGAAACCTGTTTCCCCTGCACTGCCTCGACTTTCAAGCCGAGGATCACTCACACCACGGTGGCACGTGGGACAGCCCTGTGGGAAAGCTCTCGCTGGGAAAGCCTTATGGGAAAGCCTCATGAGGAAGCCTCGAGGGAAATCCACTGATCCCTTGATCCATGCGAAGGGAAGCGTGACACTGCTGCTACAGCTCGGGAGGAAAGCGCACGTGCATGCCCCCACTCGAGCCGAGGTCTGACGCCCCTGGGAGACTCCAGAAGTCCCCGAAAGATCCATGTCGGCACTGGAGAGGAATCCTCAGGTTCCGGCACTGACTCCACACAAGGTCTTGCCCCGGCATCGACGGGAGAGGAATCCCGAGAAGCCCACGAGCAACTTGCATGAGGACTGGCCTTTCATGAGGCCACCAGAGCATATCTCTGGGTCCAAGTCGTAAGTCGAGAGCTCCAGCTGCAACTCGAGAAAATCCAGGAGGTTCTCCCCTCCAGGCGAGATGTGGCCATATCCGATGAGGCATCTCGAGGCTAATCAACAAGCGTCTGGAACTAACAAAGGGCCCTCAAACCCTAGTTGCAACTCAAAAGAAGTTGCCCGAAATACCCCTCTCCACTCGAGAGGAAGCACGAGAGTCTTGTCCACACCCCAGAGGAGCCCGTTTCCGCCTCATAGCTCGAGAGGAAGGATCCTTTCCCTGCGTTATCCGGAAAGAATTCCCAGCATTCCCTCGCATCTCAAGAGGAGGCGCAACCACAGGAAAGGCGAGAGGAACTCCAGGGTCGTGCCACCATTCCAGATCCCCCAGATGTCTCAGTCCATTCCAGGGAAACCTGTTTTCCCTACACTGCCTCGACTTTCAAGCCGAGCATCGACTCACTGCTTGGTGGCACGTGGAACAGCCCTGTGTGAAAGCCTCGTGGGAAAGCCTCGAGGGAAAGCCACAGATCCCTTGATCCACGCGAAGGGAAGCGTGACACTGCTGCTAGAGCTCGGGAGGAAAGCGCACTTGCATGCCCCCACTCGAGACGAGGACTGACTGCCCTGGGGTAGATTCCAGAAGTACCCCAAGATCCATGTCAGCACTGGAGAGGAATCCTCAGGTTCCGAGCACTGACTCCACACAAGGTCTTAGGCCCCGGAATCGATCGGGAGAGGAATCCCGAGAGGCCCCAGAGCAACTCGCATGGGGACTGGCCTTTGCCTGAGGATACCAGAGCGGGTCCCTGAGGTCCCCGTCGTAAGCCTAGAGCACCTGCCGGCAACTCGAGAAAATCCAGGAGGGTTCTCCCCTCCAGGTGAGATGAGGCCCATTTCCGCTGAGGCGTCTCGAGGCTCATCACACCTAACCTCTGGAACTTCCAAAGGGTCCTTCACACCCTTGCTGCAACTCAAGAAGTTCCCCGACATAGCCGTATCCACTCGAGAGGAAGCACAAGAGTCCCGCCCACATCCAGATCGGCCCCGTTTCCGCCTCCTAGCTCGAGAGGAGGGATCCTTTCTCTACGTGGTAGGTAAAGAATTCCCGGTGTTCCCGTCGCATCTCAAGAGGAGGCGCCCTCCACAGGAAAGGCGAGAGGAACTCCAGGGTCGTTCTACCATTTCCAGAGTCCCTCAGATAGTCTCAGTCCATTCCAGGGAAAACTGTTTTCCCTGCACTGCCTCGACTTTCAAGTCGAGGAATCGACTCACACCACGGTGGCACGTGGGACAGCCCTGTGGGACAGCCCTGTGGGAAAGCCTCGAGGGAAAGACACAGATCCCTTGATCCACGCGAAGGGAAGCGTGACAAGGCTGCTACAGCTCGGGAGGAAAGCGCACGTGCATGCCACCACTTAGAGGAGGACTGACTCCCCTGGGGAGACTTCAGAATTACCCCAAGATCCATGTCAGCAATGGAGAGGAATTCTCAGGTTTTGCCACAGACTACACATAAGATCTTAGCCCCGGCTTTGACGGGAGAGGAAACCCGAGAGGCCCCCGAGCAACTCGCATGGGGACTAGCCTTTCGTGAGGCCAACCAGAGCGGGTCCCTGAGGTCCCTGTCGTATGTCGAGAGCACCTGCCGCACTCGAGAAAATCCAGGAGGTTCTCCCTCCAGGCGAGATGAGGCCCATTTCGCTGAAGCGTCTCGAGGCTAATCACACCTAACC
Organism: Capra hircus; assembly: GCF_001704415.2. Classification (NCBI taxonomy): domain Eukaryota; kingdom Metazoa; phylum Chordata; class Mammalia; order Artiodactyla; family Bovidae; genus Capra; species Capra hircus. Next base: position 7,084 of record NW_017190530.1, on the reverse strand, counting down.
TCTGGAAAATTCCAAAGGGTCCTTCACACCCTTGCTGCATCTCAAGAAGTTCCCCGACATACCCGTCTCCACTCGAGAGGAAGTACGAGTGTCCCGCCCTCATCCAGAGGATCCCCATTTACACCTCCTAGTTCGAGAGAAGGGATCCTTTCCCTGCGTGTTCGGTAAAAAATTCTCGGTGCTTCCGTCGCAGCTCAAGAGGAGGCGCTCTCCCAGGAAAGGCGAGAGGAACTCCAGGGTCGTGCCACCATTCCCAGAGACCCCAGATGTCTCAGTCCATTCCAGGGAAACCTGTTTTCCCCGCACTGCCTCGACTTTCATGCCGAGGAACGACTCACACTACGGTGGCACGTGGTACAAACCTGTGGGAAAGCCTCGTGGGAAAGCCTCGAGGGATAGCCACAGATCCCTTGATCCATGGGAAGGGAAGCGTGAATCTGCTGCTTCCGCTCGGAGGAAAGCGCAGGTGCATGCCCCACTCGAGACGACGAAAGACTCCCCTGGGGAGACTCCAGAAGTAGCCCAAGATCCATGTCAGCACTGGAGAGGAATCCTCAGGTTCCGGCACCGGACTCCACACAAGGACTTAGGCCCCGGCATCGACGGGAGTGGAGTCCCGAGAGGACCCCGAGCAACTCGCATGGATACTGGCCTTTCCTGAGGCCACCAGAGCGGGTCCCTGAGGTCCCCATCGTAAGTCGAGAGCACCTGCCGCAACTAGAGAAAATCCAGGTGGTTTTCCCCTGAGGCGAGATGAGGCCCATTTCTGCTGAGGTGTCTCAAGGCTAATCACACCTAACCTCTGTAACTTCCAAAGGTTGATTCACACCCTTGCTGCAACTCAAGAAGTTCACCGACATAACCCGTCTCTACTTGAGAGGAAGCACGAGAGTACCGCTCACATCCAGAGGAACCCCATTTCCGCCTCCTAGCTCGAGAGGAGGGATCATTTCCTTTCGTGGTCGGGAAAGAATACCCAGCGTTCCCGTCGCTTCTCAAGAGGAGGCGCTCTCCACAGGAAAGGCGAGAGGAACTCCAGGGTGTTGCCACCATTCCCAGAGTCCCCCAGATGTCTCAGTCCATTCCAGGGAAACCTGTTTTCCCTGCACTGCCTCGACTTTCCAGCCAAGGATAGACTCAAACCACGGTGGCTCGTGGGACAGCCCTGTGGGAAAGTCTCGTGGGAAAGCCATATGGGAAAGCCTCATGAGGAAGCCTCGAGGGAAAGCCACTGATCCCTTGATCCATGCGAAGGGAAGCGTTACACTGCTGCTACAGCTCGGGAGGAAAGCGCACGTGCATGCCCCCACTCGAGCCGAGGTCTGACGCCCCTGGGGAGACTCCAGAAGTCCCCGAAGATCCATGTCGGCACTGGAGAGGAATCCTCAGGTTCCGGCACTGACTGCACACAAGGTCTTGCCCGGCATGGACGGGAGAGGAATCCCGAGAAGCCCACGAGCAACTTGCATGAGGACTGGCCTTTCATGAGGCCACCAGAGCATGTCTCTGAGGTCCAAGTCGTAAGTCGAGAGTTCCAGCTGCAACTCGAGAAAATCCAGGAGGTTCTCCCCTCCAGGCGAGATGTGGCTCATATCCGATGAGGCATCTCGAGGCTAATCAACAAGCGTCTGGAACTAACAAAGGGGCCCTCAAACCCTAGTTGCAACTCAAGAAGTTGCCCGAAATACCCCTCTCCACTCGAGAGGAAGCACGAGAGTCCTTGCCCACATCCAGAGGAGCCCGTTTCCGCCTCATAGCTCGAGAGGAAGGATCCTTTCCCTGCGTTATCCGGAAAGAATTCCCGGCATTCCCCTCGCATCTCAAGAGGAGGCGCAACCACAGGAAAGGCGAGAGGAACTCCAGGGTCTTGCCACCATTCCCAGATCCCCCAGATGTCTCAGTCCATTCCAGGGAAACCTGTTTTCCCTACACTGCCTCGACTTTCAAGCCGAGCATCGACTCACTGCACGGTGGCACGTGGAACAGCCCTGTGTGAAAGCCTCGTGGGAAAGCCTCGAGGGAAAGCCACAGATCCTTGATCCACGCGAAGGGAAGCGTGACACTGCTGCTACAGCTCGGGAGGAAAGCGCACGTGCATGCCCCCACTCGAGACGAGGACTGACTGCCCTGGGTAGATTCCAGAAGTACCCCAGACCCATGTCGGCAGTGGAGAGGATTCCTCAGGTTCCGGCACCGATTCCACACAAGGTCTTAGGCCCCGGCATCGACGGGAGAGGAATCCCGAGAGGCCACAGAGCAACTCGCATGGGTCTGGCCTTTCCTGAGGCCACCAGAGCGGGTCCCTTAGTTCCCCGTCCTATGTCGAGAGCACCTGCTGCAACTCGTGATAATACAGGAGGTTCTCCCCTCCAGGCGAGATGAGGCCCATTTCCGCTGAGGCGTCTCGAGTCTAAACACACCTAACCTCTGGAACTTCCAAAGGGTCCTTCACACCCTTGCTGCAACTCAAGAAGTTCCCCGACATACCCGTCTCCACTCGAGAGGAAGCACGAGAGTCCCGCTCACATCCAGAGGAGCCCCGTTTCCGCCTCCTAGCTCGAGAGGAGGGATCCTTTCCCTGCGTGGTCGGGAAAGAATTCCCGGCGTTCCCGTCACATCTCAAGAGGAGTCGCTCTCCACCGGAGAGGGGAGAGGAACTCCAGGGTCGTGCCACCATTCCCAGAGTCCCCCAGATATCTCAGTCCATTCCAGGGAAACCTGTTTTCCCTGCACTGCCTCGACCTTCAAGCCGAGGATCGACTCACACCACGGTGGCACGTTGGACAGCCCTGTGGGAAAGCCTCGTGGGAAAGCCTCGTGGGAAGCCTCGAGGGAAAGCCACAGATCTCTTGATCCACGCGAAGGGAATCGTCACTCTGCTGGCTACAGCTTGAGAGGAAAGCGCACGTTCATGCCCCCACTCGAGACGAGGACTGACTCCCCTGGGGAGACTCCAGAAGTACCCCAAGATCCATGTCAGCACTGGAGAGGAATCCTCAGGTTCCGGCACCTGCTGGGAGCCAGTGTGAGGAATCCCGCCCGTGACAAGGTCATGAGGAAGGAAGCTGACATACGCAAGGCGTGCTCAGACTTCAGGGACCCCTCTGCAAATTCCTAAGCACGTACCCCAACAAAAATCTGCCGGCTTTTGTGCTCTGCTTTTCCACTCTTCTGACATTTTCTGGAAAAAGTCAATTCAGGGCTTTAGTCTTCTGCATTTGAAAGAGTGTTTCAATCCAAAAACCCCTCCGATGGCTGTCTAGCCTGCCTGCAGGACTCTTACAGCTGCGCATGTGATTGTTTGAGGCCTCCTGACCGCAGGAGGCACAGGAAGCTTAAAACATCCTAGGAATGTAGCAGCTTCCAAGGAGTCAAAATCTTTAGAATAGGACTGATTAAAGGTTTCATTTTTTGGGTCAATGCTTGCTGCCAAATTTTCATATCCTTTATTTTTAGATATAGTTGGTATATAGAAAAACAAGTAGTAGACCTGGTATTAGCAACATTAGATCTTTGAGTTAAGTACCTTCTTTGTTATATCCCACTGCACCTTTGTTCTATAGAGATGTAACTTTAATGCTTTAAGGAGATGCCAGATTTAAAAAAAAAAAAACACTTCAGGGGAAACAAAATTAACATTCATTAAGGAAAAGAGCCAAAAAGTGTTAACAAGCCTCTTGTCCAAAAGATAATGTAAATCACCTGAGACCTTTTGTATACAAAATGATATACAGTAAGAATCTGGGTTGCGAACTCTACATAATTTTGTGTTACCCCATTGATCTCCGTGTTTTAATCAAAAGTATAAAAGGCCTTCTGAACAATAAAGGATTGGGGCCAGTTTCTCGAACTAGTCTCTCGGCCTGGTTTCTTGGGACTCTGGCTCCCCCCATGTCTCTCTCTCTCTCTCTTCTTCCTCTCCCCTTCCCTCTCTCTGCTCTTTACTTTAACTTCAGGCTGAATCTCCATCTGGGGCGCGGAGGCTCGCCAGGTCTACTTACTTGCCCCGGCTGTTAAGACCCGCCACGAAAGGGAGCTTAAGGCGAGGCACCCTTAGATATTCAATCGGCGCCGGTGGCCCAACGTAGATGGTGCAAATTCCTTGTCTGGAATTTTATTGGCCTTCCGCGTAAACCAAGCTATTCAGCCCTCTTCCTCCACTTAATCTTCTTACTACACTATAGTTTCTTAATCTAATCTTACATTAATAAACAAACAAGTCTTTCCACGCCAACGCCGTCCACCCTTCGAATTCCCTGGATCCACCGGGGCTGGACCCCGGCAAGTGGTGTCCGGAACAGGCTATTCGAAGGTAGGTTCCTCGGAGCAAAAGCTCCCCCCGGAGCACTCTCTGTTGCTCCCCCCCGGAGCACTCTCTGTTGCTCCCCCCGGAGTGACTTAATCACTCCCCCAGGAGTACTTTCGGATACTCCCCCAGTTTTGAGTGTTCGGGACGGCTAGGACCCCACTCAGGGTGCCGCGGACCCCCCTGTAGGACAGACAGTGTGAGGACGAGTGGGAAGTGTTCAAGGGTTTAAGAGAAACCTGGTGCTCTAGAGGTTGAAAAGAAACCTGCTATCTTAGGGTTTAAAACAAAACCCCCCTTGGCTAAGGTAAAACCTTTTTGTCAAGGCAGACTTTTCTATAACTCTTAATTTTCTGACACGGGTAACAATGACTCAAAACAATGACACCTCTTTATACAAGTAATTTTGTAACTGTTAAACAAAAAAGACAAATTAAAGATTAAAAGGCTAGTGTTTCGAGACCAATGTCCTTGGTTTCCAGAAAAGAGATTTAGATACTTGGATAAAGGTAATAAAACAGCTAAAAACTAATTATACTTTGCATGGGCCTGTAAATGCTTTTGCTCTGTAAAATATTATTACAAATGTTCTGGACCCCCGTCATGAGGCTGTTAGTTAGATAGCCTATGGGAGAGACTATAGCAGTGGATCGTAGTGGGTCTCCACCTATTACGCAGATCATATTTTCTGCCATTGGCAAACAAAAGGAGAGAGACTGTACTCTTCCTCCCGAGGAAGGAGGGTGCTTATAGGACGCAGCGACCGAGCGCCCTGGAGAGCCCCCTCCCCCTCTACACAAACCAAACCTTTAAAAGAGTTGTCTTATTTAAGGCGACCACTGCAACCTCTGCTTGCGCCTCCCCAGGGCTTAAGAACTCCCCACTTTATATCCAAAGCCTCCCAGAACATTGCTTAAGTTTGAAAACGATAGTGACAATATTTTTGAGCAAAAGAGCTTTTAAAACAGAGCTTTGCTCCTTGCATAAAATCCCCTCAGGAGGGGCCTCACCCAACAAAAAAAAAAAAAAAAGGAAAAGGAAGAAAAACAGAAAAAAAAAGAAAAATATTCGTAATAAAAAGGACTTTACAAATGCAAAATGTTTCTCTTTGAGGCCAAATAGAACATTTTTTGCCAAAATGTCTTGCTAAACAGAGATAACAAGCTGTACCAAACAACCCCAGGTAGCTCAGGCCTGGACCTCAGTTCCACCACCTTAATAATAATAGCTCCTGACTCAGATTCCAGTGGCTAGTCCCCTGCCTGAGGACATTGTAAGACTTGTGCTGGGGCATAGCTTGCTTTCTTTTCAAAAAATTTCAGGTAGTGTCTTGTGTAGTAAATTCTGATTATACTAAAAAAATTGAAGTTTTTGATATCGCCACCTGCTAAAACTGTGCAATTAAAATTAAAAAAATAGCACAGCTTTTGCTTTTACCTTATTACCAGACAGAAAAACCAGACAAAAAAAGCCCCAGGAGGATCTAGATCTAGCTTTTTGGGTGCAAAAAATTGCAGCTTCTAGGCCTTTAAAAATTTTTTTAAAGATATAAAATGTCATGGCTGTTAGACAATAGACAAGACGTTTCTTACATTGCTGAGAGACTAGCGCAGCTCCTGGCCAACATATACTACTGAAAAGGATGTTGGTGGGATTAGAAAAGGTGGTATGCAGGATAAAAATGCTATAGAGTAAGAGGTGAGAGAGAGTTTAAAACCTTGGTGAATAGTGAGCTCCCCGTTGCTGGAAGTATTCAAGCAAAGATTAAATGGTTACTTGTCATCTAAAAGGCTATTAGACCAGATTTGGGTTATAAAAAGATCATTAAAAAAGCTTTTCTTGCTTCTTATATTTGGGTCTGCCAAAAGTTTTAAAACTGATAATGTCCTTTTAAAGCTGCTGGAGAGATTGTTTACTAACTTTAAATGATTTTTCCAACAAATTATTAGGTGATATTAATTGGATATGCCCCACATTTAAAAACTGACTTTTGTAGATTTAAAGCCTTTTGTTTGATTGCTGAAAAAAACAATCCTAATCCCAGTTCTAAGAAAAAGTTGACTAGTGTGACACAGTTGGCTTTCGTTAAAGTGAATGAGGCTTTTAAATGATCAGTTAATTAAGATTAATATTGCCAAAAAAGGAGATTAAATTATTCTTGCCACAAAATGTATACCTACAGGATGCTTGTGACAAGAAGGCCCATTGGTTCCATCTAATGACCCCCCAAAAATAGTTTTATCTATCCCAACTTGGTGGAACAATGGCCTCTGCCTAAGAAAAAATTACTGCCATATTAATTTAAAAGATTAATTCAAGCATACTGATTTATTAAATTGTTCAGTAAAGAGCCATCAAAAATTGTAATTCCATATAACAAAAAACAACTTGATGCTTTTCAAATGTTTGATGATTGGCAGATTGCTATAGGAAATTCTTGTGATCAGATCTTGCATCATTTACCCTCACGTGCTTTGTTAATTCAAAAATTAAAAAAGGAGAAATTAAGTATAGTTTTCCCCCATCAGATTTTACAACATGTTCTCTTTGTAATAAGTTAAATGCTGATTCGTTTGGAACAGTAAAATAAAAAGCCATTGGTAAAGCAAAAAGATCTCCAGATAACAAAAGATCCGACCCAGAATTTGCTGCGGGTCGAGGAAGTGTTTATATTTTTTCCACAGGGTGCAGATTCGTCAATTTGGATCCCGGACAGACTGATTCGCCACAAAAGAAAAGGGAACTTCTCTGCCGCCACGCCCGCGGGAAACAGCCGTG
>NW_017190529.1:0-11248 GCF_001704415.2 Capra hircus | reverse complement strand
GCCATAGGCGAGCCTTGCGCAGACTTGCCTTGCTTTTAGGCTCCCTCCCCAGGAAGGAGCAGGCTGTGTGAGGCTCGGAAACGCCACTGGCGCCTTCCTGGCTTCAGCTCTACCCCTGCCTTGCCTTTGCACTTAGGTCCCAAGCGTCCTTGAGGAGGGCTTAGGGGCTGGTGGGTTGCACACTGCCAAGGGCTCCAGCAGTGAAAGCTCTGTCAGAGGGAAGCGAAGGGCAACAGCAGGGCTCCTTCAGCGGTTCCTTGGCCGCCCAGACAAAGCTCCGCACGGAGAGCACCAGGTTCCAAGGGCCCCTGGCTGGTTTTGCATCCCCACACTCCCAGAGGCTGACTCCGTGGGTGCCTAGAAAGTGTGTGAGAGACGTAGGTTCCCTAGCACTCTCCTCCCCAGCAGAGACATGTGCAGGTGGTTGGGGCCTTATCCTGCGTGTCTGGGTTCCCGCCCACAGCCTCAACTCAGGGGAAGCAGCCCCTGAGGCAAGACCTGCTGGAGGAGCCCTGCGCGCCCGCCTGATAGGCGAGAGCACAGCCAGCAGTGTAGCGAGCCTCCTCGGGAGAAGAGGAGGCAGCCGAGCCCAGTCAAGAGGAAAGCCCTGCTTGCACGGAGCTAAGTGGCCTCCAGTACGGCAGAGCTCTAGCTCTGCTCAGAGCCCGATCTGGCAGAGTTTCTGGCGCGAGGCTGCTCGGGGGGCTCGCCTTGCCCAGACTTGCCTTGCTTTTAGGCTCCCTCCCCAGGAAGGAGCTGTCTGAGCGAGCCTGGGAGACGCCACTGGTGCCTTCCTTGCCTCAGCTCCAATCCTGCCTTGCCTTTGCACATAGGTGCCAGGCGTCGTTGGGGAGGGCTTAGGGGTGGTGGGTTGCACACTGCCAAGGGCTTCAGCAGTGAGAGCTCTGTCAGAGGGAAGGGAAGGGCAACTGCAGGGCTCCTCCAGCGGTTTCTAGGCCGCCTAGAATCAGCGCCGCACCGAGAGCACCAGGCTCCCAGGGCCCCTGGCTGGGGTTTTCAGCCCCGCACACACGGAGGCTGATTCCTTGGGTGCCCAGAAAGTGTATGACAGACGTAGGTTCCCTAGCACTCTCCTCCCAGCAGAGACATGTGCAGGTGTTTGGGGCCTGATCCTGCGTGTCTGGGTTCCTGCCCACAGCCCCAACTCAGGGGAAGCAGCCCCTGAGGCAAGACCTGCTGGAGGAGCCCTGCGCCCCCGCCTGATAGGCGAGTGCACAGCCAGCAGGGAAGCGAGCCTCCTCGGGGGAAGAGGAGGCAGCCAGCCCCGTCAAGTTGAAAGCCCTGCTTGCACGGAGCTAAGTGCGCCTCCAGTACGGCAGAGCTCTAGCTCTGCTCAGAGCCCCGATCTGGCAGAGTTCCTGGCGCGAGGCTGCTCTGCCGGGGCTAGCCTTGCCCAGACTTGCCTTGCTTTTAGGCTGCCTCTCCAGGAAGGAGCAGGCAGCAGGAGCCTGGGAGTCGCCACTGGCCCTTTCTTGCCTCAGCTCCAATCCTGCCTTGCCTTTGCACTTAGGTCCCAGTCCTCCTTAAGGAGAGCTTAGGGGCTGGTGGGTTGCACACTGCCAAGGGCTCCAGCAGTGAGAATTCTGTCAGAGGGAAGGGAAGGGCAACTGCAGGGCTCCTCCAGCGGTTGCTTGGCCGCCCAGATTCAGCGCCACACGGAGAGCACCAGGCTCCCAGGGCCCTGGCTGGGTTTTCAGCCCCGCACACACGGAGGCTGATTCCTTGGGTGCCCAGAAAGTGTATGACAGACGTAGGTTCCCTAGCACTCTCCTCCCCAGCAGAGACATGTGCAGGTGTTTGGGGCCTGATCCTGCGTGTCTGGGTTCCTGCCCACAGCCCCAACTCAGGGGAAGCAGCCCCTGAGGCAAGACCTGCTGGAGGAGCCCTGCGCCCCGCCTGATAGGCGAGTGCACAGCCAGCAGGGAAGCGAGCCTCCTCGGGGAAGAGGAGGCAGCAGCCCAGTCAAGAGGAAAGCCCTGCTTGCACGGAGCTAAGTGCGCCTCCAGTACGGCAGAGCTCTAGCTCTGCTCAGAGCCGATCTGGCAGAGTTCTGGCGCGAGGCTGCTCGGCCGGGGCTCGCCTTGCCCAGACTTGCCTTGCTTTTAGGCTCCCTCCCAGGAAGGAGCTGTCTGAGCGAGCCTGGGAGACGCCACTGGTGCCTTCCTTGCCTCAGCTCCAATCCTGCCTTGCCTTTGCACTTAGGTGCCAGGCGTCTTGGGAGGGCTTAGGGTGGTGGGTTGCACACTGCCAAGGGCTCAGCAGTGAGAGCTCTGTCAGAGGGAAGGAAGGGCAACTGCAGGGCTCCTCCAGCGGTTTCTTGGCCGCCCAGAATCAGCGCCGCACGAGAGCACCAGGCTCCAGGGCCCCTGGCTGGGTTTTCAGCCCCGCACACGGAGGCTGATTCCTTGGGTGCCCAGAAAGTGTATGACAGACGTAGGTTCCCTAGCACTCTCCTCCCCAGCAGAGACATGTGCAGGTGTTTGGGGCCTGATCCTGCGTGTCTGGGTTCCTGCCCACAGCCCCAACTCAGGGGAAGCAGCCCCTGAGGCAAGACCTGCTGGAGGAGCCCTGCGCCCCGCCTGATAGGCGAGTGCACAGCCAGCAGGGAAGCGAGCCTCCTCGGGGAAGAGGAGGCAGCAAGTCCCCGTCAAGCTGAAATCCCTGCTTACACGAAGCTAAGTGCGACTCCAGTACGGCAGATCTCTAGCTCTGTTCAGAGGCCCGATCTGGCAGAGTTCCTGGCACCAAGATGCTCTGCCATAGGCGAGCCTTGCGCAGACTTGCCTTGCTTTAAGGCTCCCTCCCCAGGAAGGAGCAGGCTGTGTGAGGCTCGGAAACGCCACTGGCGCCTTCCTGGCTTCAGCTCTACCCCTGCCTTGCCTTTGCACTTAGGTCCCAAGCGTCCTTGAGGAGGGCTTAGGGGCTGGTGGGTTGCACACTGCCAAGGGCTCCAGCAGTGAAAGCTCTGTCAGAGGGAAGCGAAGGGCAACAGCAGGGCTCCTTCAGCGGTTCCTTGGCCGCCCAGACAAAGCTCCGCACGGAGAGCACCAGGTTCCAAGGGCCCCTGGCTGGGTTTTGCATCCCCACACTCCCAGAGGCTGACTCCGTGGGTGCCTAGAAAGTGTGTGAGAGACGTAGGTTCCCTAGCACTCTCCTCCCCAGCAGAGACATGTGCAGGTGGTTGGGGCCTTATCCTGCGTGTCTGGGTTCCCGCCCACAGCCCCAACTCAGGGGAAGCAGCCCCTGAGGCAAGACCTGCTGGAGGAGCCCTGCGCGCCCCGCCTGATAGGCGAGAGCACAGCCAGCAGTGTAGCGAGCCTCCTCGGGAGAAGAGGAGGCAGCCGAGCCCAGTCAAGAGGAAAGCCCTGCTTGCACGGAGCTAAGTGGGCCTCCAGTACGGCAGAGCTCTAGCTCTGCTCAGAGCCCCGATCTGGCAGAGTTCTGGCGCGAGGCTGCTCTGCCGGGGCTAGCCTTGCCCAGACTTGCCTTGCTTTTAGGCTGCCTCTCCAGGAAGGAGCAGGCAGCAGGAGCCTGGGAGTCGCCACTGGCGCCTTTCTTGCCTCAGCTCCAATCCTGCCTTGCCTTTGCACTTAGGTCCCAGTCCTCCTTAAGGAGAGCTTAGGGGCTGGTGGGTTGCACACTGCCAAGGGCTCCAGCAGTGAGAATCTGTCAGAGGGAAGGGAAGGGCAACTGCAGGGCTCCTCCAGCGGTTGCTTGGCCGCCCAGATTCAGCGCCACACGGAGAGCACCAGTCCCAGGGCCCCTGGCTGGGGTTTTCAGCCCGCACACACGGAGGCTGATTCCTTGGGTGCCCAGAAAGTGTATGACAGACGTAGGTTCCCTAGCACTCTCCTCCCCAGCAGAGACATGTGCAGGTGTTTGGGGCCTGATCCTGCGTGTCTGGGTTCCTGCCCACAGCCCCAACTCAGGGGAAGCAGCCCCTGAGGCAAGACCTGCTGGAGGAGCCCTGCGCCCCCGCCTGATAGGCGAGTGCACAGCCAGCAGGGAAGCGAGCCTCCTCGGGGGAAGAGGAGGCAGCAAGTCCGTCAAGCTGAAATCCCTGCTTACACGAAGCTAAGTGCGACTCCAGTACGGCAGATCTCTAGCTCTGTTCAGAGGCCCGATCTGGCAGAGTTCCTGGCACCAAGATGCTCTGCCATAGGCGAGCCTTGCGCAGACTTGCCTTGCTTTAAGGCTCCCTCCCCAGGAAGGAGCAGGCTGTGTGAGGCTCGGAAACGCCACTGGCGCCTTCCTGGCTTCAGCTCTACCCCTGCCTTGCCTTTGCACTTAGGTCCCAAGCGTCCTTGAGGAGGGCTTAGGGGCTGGTGGGTTGCACACTGCCAAGGGCTCCAGCAGTGAAAGCTCTGTCAGAGGGAAGCGAAGGGCAACAGCAGGGCTCCTTCAGCGGTTCCTTGGCCGCCCAGACAAAGCTCCGCACGGAGAGCACCAGGTTCCAAGGGCCCCTGGCTGGGTTTTGCATCCCCACACTCCCAGAGGCTGACTCCGTGGGTGCCTAGAAAGTGTGTGAGAGACGTAGGTTCCCTAGCACTCTCCTCCCCAGCAGAGACATGTGCAGGTGGTTGGGGCCTTATCCTGCGTGTCTGGGTTCCCGCCCACAGCCCAACTCAGGGGAAGCAGCCCCTGAGGCAAGACCTGCTGGAGGAGCCCTGCGCGCCCGCCTGATAGGCGAGAGCACAGCCAGCAGTGTAGCGAGCCTCCTCGGGAGAAAGAGGAGGCAGCCGAGCCCAGTCAAGAGGAAAGCCCTGCTTGCACGGAGCTAAGTGGTCCAGTACGGCAGAGCTCTAGCTCTGCTCAGAGCCCCGATCTGGCAGAGTTTCTGGCGCGAGGCTGCTCGGCCGGGGCTCGCCTTGCCCAGACTTGCCTTGCTTTTAGGCTCCTCCCCAGGAAGGAGCTGTCTGAGCGAGCCTGGGAGACGCCACTGGTGCCTTCCTTGCCTCAGCTCCAATCCTGCCTTGCCTTTGCACATAGGTGCCAGGCGTCTTGGGAGGGCTTAGGGGCTGGTGGGTTGCACACTGCCAAGGGCTTCAGCAGTGAGAGCTCTGTCAGAGGGAAGGGAAGGGCAACTGCAGGGCTCCTCCAGCGGTTTCTAGGCCGCCTAGAATCAGCGCCGCACCGAGAGCACCAGGCTCCCAGGGCCCCTGGCTGGGGTTTTCAGCCCCGCACACACGGAGGCTGATTCCTTGGGTGCCCAGAAAGTGTATGACAGACGTAGGTTCCCTAGCACTCTCCTCCCCAGCAGAGACATGTGCAGGTGTTGGGGCCTGATCCTGCGTGTCTGGGTTCCTGCCCACAGCCCCAACTCAGGGGAAGCAGCCCCTGAGGCAAGACCTGCTGGAGGAGCCCTGCGCCCCCGCCTGATAGGCGAGTGCACAGCCAGCAGGGAAGCGAGCCTCCTCGGGGAAGAGGAGGCAGCAAGCCCCGTCAAGCTGAAATCCCTGCTTACACGAAGCTAAGTGCGACTCCAGTACGGCAGATCTCTAGCTCTGTTCAGAGCCCGATCTGGCAGAGTTCCTGGCACCTGCTCTGCCATAGGCGAGCCTTGCCAGACTTGCCTTGCTTTAAGGCTCCCCCCCAGGAAGGAGCAGGCTGTGTGAGGCCGGGCCACTGGCGCCTTCCTGGCTTCAGCTCTACCCCTGCCTTGCCTTTGCACTTAGGTCCCAAGCGTCCTTGAGGAGGGCTTAGGGGCTGGTGGGTTGCACACTGCCAAGGGCTCCAGCAGTGAAAGCTCTGTCAGAGGGAAGCGAAGGGCAACAGCAGGGCTCCTCAGCGGTTCCTTGGCCGCCCAGACAAAGCTCCGCACGGAGAGCACCAGGTTCCAAGGGCCCCTGGCTGGGTTTTGCATCCCCACACTCCCAGAGGCTGATCCGTGGGTGCCTAGAAAGTGTGTGAGAGACGTAGGTAGGTTCCCTAGCACTCTCCTCCCCAGCAGAGACATGTGCAGGTGGTTGGGGCCTGATCCTGCGTGTCTGGGTTCCCGCCCACAGCCCCAACTCAGGGGAAGCAGCCCCTGAGGCAAGACCTGCTGGAGGAGCCCTGCGCCCCCGCCTGATAGGCGAGAGCACAGCCAGCAGGGAAGCGAGCCTCCTCGGGGAAGAGGAGGCAGCCGAGCCCCGTCAAGAGAAAGCCCTGCTTGCACGGAGCTAAGTGCGCCTCAGTACGGCAGAGCTCTAGCTCTGCTCAGAGCCCCGATCTGGCAGAGTTCCTGGCGCGAGGCTGCTCGCCGGGGGCTCGCCTTGCCCAGACTTGCCTTGCTTTTAGGCTCCCTCCCCAGGAAGGAGCTGTCTGAGCGAGCCTGGGAACCGCCACTGGCCTTTCCTTGCCTCAGCTCCAATCCTGCCTTGCCTTTGCACTTAGGTCCAGGTTCCTTGGGGAGGGCTTAGGGGTGGTGGGTTGCACACTGCCAAGGGCTCCAGCAGTGAGAAGCTCTGTCAGAGGGAAGGGAAGGGCAACTGCAGGGCTCCTCCAGCGGTTCTTGGCCGCCCAGATCAGCGCCGCACGGAGAGCACCAGGCTCCAGGGCCCCTGGCTGGGTTTTCAGCCCCGCACACCGGAGGCTGATTCCTTGGGTGCCCAGAAAGTGTATGACAGACGTAGGTTCCCTAGCACTCTCCTCCCCAGCAGAGACATGTGCAGGTGTTTGGGGCCTGATCCTGCGTGTCTGGGTTCCTGCCCACAGCCCCAACTCAGGGGAAGCAGCCCCTGAGGCAAGACCTGCTGGAGGAGCCCTGCGCCCCCCGCCTGATAGGCGAGTGCACAGCCAGCAGGGAAGCGAGCCTCCTCGGGGAAGAGAGGAGGCAGCAAGCCCCGTCAAGCTGAAATCCCTGCTTGCACGAAGCTAAGTGCGACTCCAGTACGGCAGATCTCTAGCTCTGTTCAGAGGCCCGATCTGGCAGAGTTCCTGGCACCAAGATGCTCTGCCATAGGCGAGCCTTGCCAGACTTGCCTTGCTTTAGGCTCCCTCCCCAGGAAGGAGCAGGCTGTGTGAGGCTGGAAACGCCACTGGCGCCTTCCTGGCTTCAGCTCTACCTGCCTTGCCTTTGCACTTAGGTCCCAGCGTCCTTGAGGAGGGCTTAGGGGCTGGTGGGTTGCACACTGCCAAGGGCTCCAGCAGTGAAAGCTCTGTCAGAGGGAAGGAAGGGCAACAGCAGGGCTCCTTCAGCGGTTTCCTTGGCCGCCCAGACAAAGCTCCGCACGGAGAGCACCAGGTTCCAAGGGCCCCTGGCTGGGTTTTCATCCCCACACTCCCGAGGCTGATCCTGGGGTGCCCAGAAAGTGTGTGACAGACGTAGGTTCCCTAGCACTCTCCTCCCCAGCAGAGACATGTGCAGGTGGTTGGGGCCTGATCCTGCGTGTCTGGGTTCCCGCCCACAGCCCAACTCAGGGGAAGCAGCCCCTGAGGCAAGACCTGCTGGAGGAGCCCTGCGCGCCCGCCTGATAGGCGAGTGCACAGCCAGCAGGGAGCGAGCCTCCTCGGGGAAGAGGAGGCAGCCGAGCCCCGTCAAGAGGAAAGCCCTGCTTGCACGGAGCTAAGTGCGCCTCCAGTACGGCAGAGCTCTAGCTCTGCTCAGAGCCCCGATCTGGCAGAGTTCCTGGCGCGAGGCTGCTCTGCCGGGGCTAGCCTTGCCCAGACTTGCCTTGCTTTTAGGCTGCCTCTCCCAGGAAGGAGCAGGCAGCAGGAGCCTGGGAGTCGCCACTGGCGCCTTTCTTGCCTCAGCTCCAATCCTGCCTTGCCTTTGCACTTAGGTCCCAGTCCTCCTTAAAGGAGCTTAGGGGCTGGTGGGTTGCACACTGCCAAGGGCTCCAGCAGTGAGAACTCTGTCAGAGGGAAGGGAAGGGCAACTGCAGGGCTCCTCCAGCGGTTGCTTGGCCGCCCAGATTCAGCGCCACACGGAGAGCACCAGGCTCCCAGGGCCCCTGGCTGGGGTTTTCAGCCCCGCACACACGGAGGCTGATTCCTTGGGTGCCCAGAAAGTGTGTATGACAGACGTAGGTTCCCTAGCACTCTCCTCCCAGCAGAGACATGTGCAGGTGGTTGGGGCCTGATCCTGCGTGTCTGGGTTCCTGCCCACAGCCCCAACTCAGGGGAAGCAGCCCCTGAGGCAAGACCTGCTGGAGGAGCCCTGCGCCCCGCCTGATAGGCGAGTGCACAGCCAGCAGGGAAGCGAGCCTCCTCGGGGAAGAGGAGGCAGCAGCCCCGTCAAGAGAAAGCCCTGCTTGCACGGAGCTAAGTGCGCCTCCAGTACGGCAGAGCTCTAGCTCTGCTCAGAGCCCCGATCTGGCAGAGTTCCTGGCGCGAGGCTGCTCTGCCGGGGGCTCGCCTTGCCCAGACTTGCCTTGCTTTTAGGCTCCCTCCCCAGGAAGGAGCAGGAGCCTGGGAAACGCCACTGGCGCCTTCCTTGCCTCAGCTCCAATCCTGCCTTGCCTTTGCACTTAGGTCCCAGGCGTCCTTGAGGAGGGCTTAGGGGCTGGTGGGTTGCACACTGCCAAGGGCTCCAGCAGTGAAAGCTCTGTCAGAGGGAAGGAAGGGCAACTGCAGGGCTCCTCCAGCGGTTCTTGGCCGCCCAGAAAGCGCCGCACGGAGAGCACCAGGTCCCAGGGCCCCTGGCTGGGTTTTTCAGCCCCGCACACCGGAGGCTGATTCCTTGGGTGCCCAGAAAGTGTATGACAGACGTAGGTTCCCTAGCACTCTCCTCCCCAGCAGAGACATGTGCAGGTGTTTGGGGCCTGATCCTGCGTGTCTGGGTTCCTGCCCACAGCCCAACTCAGGGGAAGCAGCCCCTGAGGCAAGACCTGCTGGAGGAGCCCTGCGCCCCCGCCTGATAGGCGAGTGCACAGCCAGCAGGGAAGCGAGCCTCCTCGGGGAAGAGGAGGCAGCAAGCCCCGTCAAGGAAAGCCCTGCTTGCACGGAGCTAAGTGCGCCTCCAGTACGGCAGAGCTCTAGCTCTGCTCAGAGCCCGATCTGGCAGAGTTCCTGGCGCAGGCTGCTCTGCCGGGGCGAGCCTTGCCAGACTTGCCTTGCTTTTAGGCTCCCTCCCCCAGGAAGGAGCAGGCTGTGGAGCCTGGAGCCACTGGCGCCTTCCTGGCCTCAGCTCCAATCCTGCCTTGCCTTTGCACTTAGGTCCCAGCGCCTTTGGGAGGGCTTAGGGGCTGGTGGGTTGCACACTGCCAAGGGCTCCAGCAGTGAAAGCTCTGTCAGAGGGAAGGAAGGGCAACTGCAGGGCTCCTCCAGCGGTTCCTTGGCCGCCCAGAAAAGCGCCGCACGGAGAGCACCAGGTCCCAGGGCCCCTGGCTGGGTTTTCAGCCCCCACGGAGGCTGATTCCTGGGTGCCCAGAAAGTGTGTGAGAGACGTAGGTTCCCTAGCACTCTCCTCCCCAGCAGAGACATGTGCAGGTGGTTGGGGCCTGATCCTGCGTGTCTGGGTTCCTGCCCACAGCCCCAACTCAGGGGAAGCAGCCCCTGAGGCAAGACCTGCTGGAGGAGCCCTGCGCCCCGCCTGATAGGCGAGTGCACAGCCAGCAGGGAAGCGAGCCTCCTCGGGGGAAGAGGAGGCAGCAGCCCCGTCAAGAGGAAAGCCCTGCTTGCACGGAGCTAAGTGCGCCCTCCAGTACGGCAGAGCTCTAGCTCTGCTCAGAGCCCCGATCTGGCAGAGTTCCTGGCGCGAGGCTGCTCTGCCGGGGGCTAGCCTTGCCCAGACTTGCCTTGCTTTTAGGCTGCCCTCTCCAGGAAGGAGCAGGCAGCAGGAGCCTGGGAGTCGCCACTGGCGCCTTTCTTGCCTCAGCTCCCAATCCTGCCTTGCCTTTGCACTTAGGTCCCAGTCCTCCTTAAGGAGGCTTAGGGGCTGGTGGGTTGCACACTGCCAAGGGCTCCAGCAGTGAGAACTCTGTCAGAGGGAAGGGAAGGGCAACTGCAGGGCTCCTCCAGCGGTTCTTGGCCGCCCAGATTCAGCGCCGCACGGAGAGCACGGCTCCCAGGGCCCCTGGCTGGGGTTTTTCAGCCCGCACACACGGAGGCTGATTCCTTGGGTGCCCAGAAAGTGTATGACAGACGTAGGTTCCCTAGCACTCTCCTCCCCAGCAGAGACATGTGCAGGTGGTTTGGGGCCTGATCCTGCGTGTCTGGGTTCCTGCCCACAGCCCCAACTCAGGGGAAGCAGCCCCTGAGGCAAGACCTGCTGGAGGAGCCCTGCGCCCCGCCTGATAGGCGAGTGCACAGCCAGCAGGGAAGCGAGCCTCCTCGGGGAAAGAGGAGGCAGCCGAGCCCGTCAAGAGGAAAGCCCTGCTTGCACGGAGCTAAGTGCGCCTCCAGTACGGCAGAGCTCTAGCTCTGCTCAGAGCCCCGATCTGGCAGAGTTCCTGGCGCGAGGCTGCTCTGCCGGGGGCTGCCTTGCCCAGACTTGCCTTGCTTTTAGGCTCCCTCCCCAGGAAGGAGCAGGCAGGCGAGCCTGGGAGTCGCCACTGGCGCCTTCTTGCCTCAGCTCCAATCCTGCCTTGCCTTTGCACTTAGGTGCCAGGCGTCCTTGGGGAGGGCTTAGGGGCTGGTGGGTTGCACACTGCCAAGGGCTCCAGCAGTGAGAGCTCTGTCAGAGGGAAGGGAAGGGCAACTGCAGGGCTCCTCCAGCGGTTTCTTGGCCGCCTAGAATCAGCGCCGCACGGAGAGCACCAGGCTTCCAGGGCCCCTGGCTGGGGTTTTCAGCCCCGCACACACGGAGGCTGATTCCTTGGGTGCCCAGAAAGTGTATGACAGACGTAGGTTCCCTAGCACTCTCCTCCCCAGCAGAGACATGTGCAGGTGTTTGGGGCCTGATCCTGCGTGTCTGGGTTCCTGCCCACAGCCCCAACTCAGGGGAAGCAGCCCCTGAGGCAAGACCTGCTGGAGGAGCCCTGCGCCCCGCCTGATAGGCGAGTGCACAGCCAGCAGGGAAGCGAGCCTCCTCGGGGAAGAGGAGGCAGCAAGCCCCGTCAAGCTGAAAGCCCTGCTTGCACGAAGCTAAGTGCGCTCCAGTACGGCAGATCTCTAGCTCTGTTCAGAGCCCCGATCTGGCAGAGTTCCTGGCGCAAGATGCTCTGCCATAGGCGAGCCTTGCGCAGACTTGCCTTGCTTTTAGGCTCCCTCCCCCAGGAAGGAGCAGGCTGTGTGAGGCTCGGGAAACGCCACTGGCGCCTTCCTGGCTTCAGCTCTACCCCTGCCTTGCCTTTGCACTTAGGTC